>NW_028280950.1:2307500-2547500 GCF_059751285.1 Brachycentrus maculatus
AATAGGAAAATAATCGCGCCATTCAAAAGTAAATTTACAGCCAGCTTGAAAAAAAGGCGATATGTTTTTTTTCTTCAGAAATTGACGTCTGAAGTCATTGGCAAACTAGGCACTTGCCCAAAGCGTTATAGCTCTAAGGACCTTGAGCATGGAAGAAATCCTTTATGAATTAAAAATCGCCATATATTTTGTCATGTAATGCAAAAAGTAAAATAAATAATATCTCAAACAAAAGATATGAGGAAACACTGGTATTTACCCAAAAAATAAAAACCAAAATTAATGTCTAAATAAAGGGTGTATGGGATTTATTTTTCTTATTTATAAACAATTAAAACATTTCACTTAAATGCATATTAATTTCAAGGTAAGATGCTCGTAATAAAATGCCAATACGTCGAGCATTGCCACCCTGAGTCTACCACGAGTCCAAGTCATTCCTTGCATGACATTGGGATTAGTTCATACCACGTTAAAGTCAAATATAACTAACAAATCCAAAGGAACGGGGCAACCCGAATGCATCCACACCATTCCAAGTTTAAAAAAAGAAAACACGATTCGTTAGTATCCAGGGTTACCATTATAAAATATATAAGTGAACTGTAATGAAAAATAGAACACAGCGACACCTACTTGGCAGCTAATCTCAACCTGTCTTTACCACGAAAATGTTCATTTAACATTTTTATTCCTATCTGCGATAGGGGTCTACAGGAATTGCCTTTCTCAGAGCGATGTAATTACGAAAGCCCTGAAAATCGCAACGTATTTATCATTTGACAACCATTGTGTCGATAAATATAATATGTACTTTATAATGATAATATTTACCATTGACACGACATTGTTGACAACATATAATTATAATAGTATAATACATATATTGCGAAGCAGATAATATTCTGATTATCATCCTATTTATGTACGGCTTTCATACCGTACAATAAATACAATATTATGATCATAACACATATACTCGTTTGTTGAATGCACATATACATAAATTTAAAAAAAAATACTTATTTATCGCCATGGGAAATCTTTTATATAAGATCAGTGATATTAGATTTGATAATTGATAAATTATCAGTATTTTATCATAAATATTAACAACGCAGTTGTAAACATCGTGAAAATATTTACAATACAATAAATAAATTATTTCGAAGGTACCGAGAATAAAGCAATGATAAAAACCACAAAGAATAATAAAGATAAATAACCAATAAATAAAAAATACAATACTTTAACACATCTTTTTATTTGTAAACTAATATAACAAGTACGTCCACTAACTATTCGCAGTCACATGGCAGTTATTTTCTTTCAATTCTGAATATTACATAAGTATTTTTTAAAGGGTAGTCTTATTTCGTGTTTGGTAAAATACTATCTGATTTAAATGTATTCGAGTTTGTTTTGCCTGGTTTTAATATTAAAAATACTTCTTTTTCTGCCCCCTCTACGCACCCAAATGATGCATAGGGCACTGCATCAGACCGACGCGGTGTTAACTCGATCGTTGATTATATGAAGGCAGGGTGATCAGTCCTGCGCGCCAGATTTTCGGATATAGGTTCTTATTGAATGAAGTTCTTCCAGTCATAAAAGACAAATTGTGTCATAAATCACATGATTCGTTCCTTGGAAAAATCATATCGATCACTGTGATTTCCGTAGTGAAATGTTTGAAATGATCGATGAGTCCAAAATAATCGCCCATAATACAAGAACGCTAATTCTACCTAATTTATTAAAAAGTAATTAACGATAATAATTATAACTTATAGTCCGAAATTCGTAGTGTAAAATATCACGTGCTTTTTGAGATGTTGAAAGATGGCCTATCACAATCATCAGATAACAAATCCTATTGATAAATCATTTATTACTAATTTGGCAATGTTATACTGTATATTATGTGTATGTTTATTGAAGTTAAGAGTGTAAAATGGATTTATCGGGCCCATGTAGATTACGCTATTACATTAGTTAATAAACGCAGTTATTTTCATCAGCCATTCATAGATATTTCATGCCTGCATTCAATTGCTTGAATTGTAAATATTTAAACGTTTAAACCTTATAAAACTTATAACCTTATAAATGTTATAAGAACATTTTTCTCTCTCCAGACCTAAAGTGAGGAATAAGTTATAAATACTTCATGAAAACCTACATAGGTATATATAATAATAATAATAATAAAACCCTTATCCGCACCCCAGTGGTGCATAGGGCACTGCGTCATAAAAACGCAGTATTATCTTGATCGTTTACACATAAGGGAAAGGTGATCAGCCCTCCGCTTCAGGTACCAGTCCAGGGTAATATTGAATAAATATTATTTATTTGTCCCTCCCCCCTGAGAATCGAACCCTGGACCTCCGGAACGGTAGCCGAGCGTGTTCACCTTTACACTACAGAGGTGGACAAAACATAGGTATATACCACAGTAAATAAATAAAAAAAATATTATAAGGTTATTAAATTTATAAAAATGTATGTTAATAGTCCAGAAAAATCTAAAAATACAATAGCTGGATTATTTATTACATGAAATAAATAGTCAATGATGTTGAATAAATAAGGTGATTTATTTTAGAAGTGAAATTAAGATTCCCGGAATTCCCGAGTCCCGGAAGCGTCAAAAAAGAAGACATAAAAATTATACAAAGTTATAAATATATACAAATACTATGTTATAAATGGACATTACGTACTACATAGTTAGAAAATATCTAAAAATACCTTGGTTATTACAGCACCATTCAAACATGCAGAAGATCAAATATATAAATATGTTACGGTATTAATTTCGGTGCCCCTAAATTGCACGGTTCTTTGAAGAGATCAAAATTACAGTTGGTATGTAATTGCGTATTCTCGGGATATTTTTCTTGAAATATACTCTTGGATTAGAGTCCGTTTCAGCTTGAAAATTGAAAGGTTTGTAATGAAACGGGGAAGGCGCCCCACCATTCGGATATTATTTATGAACAAAATATTTACGTTCCTTTCAAAATAATTGGTAGTAGCCAAAAAATATACAAATGATTCAGTCTTGTTTGTTTAAAATAACGTATTTCATGAAAATAAACACTGTACATTTCGAAGGAAGAGAAGTAGGTATTAAGTAGAAGACTATTTTTAAATGACTTCAAAAGTAAATTGATTGTTTTAACCAATTCATAAAATCAATAATTGCTATATATGGTAGAACTAAACAAAATATAGATATTGAACGAGGCACATAATCGTGTCGGATTTCAAGAAGCATTTTTTTACCACTCTTTACACCTAGTGGTGCATAGGGTACCACACCGGTGCGATACGGTATTTACTTGACCGGTAAATGAAGGGAAAGTGATCGATCAGTATAAAATATGGGAGTAAAAAATATTTGATAGGATATAGTTGACCATAGTTAAGAAGCTCAGAGTGAAGGCCATTAATGCTATTAGGGGAAAAAAATGTATGAGGAATGGGAAAAGAAGAATAGCGACAATGGCTTAGGTACTCGGAGTTGCATACCGTATTCAGAGAATCGTGTGTCATTTGGACACTGCTAATGTTTACGATTCCCTTAAGTCATTTGGATCTCCCTCTAAATCTTATTAATTTCGTTACTATTACATATATCGATTCAAGCACGAATTGTTTGTGTTTAAGAAGGCATATCGTACATGATAGTCACACTAATTTGCCATATAGGCAGAGGTTACGTAAATCAAAACGTCAAAACACATTTTTCAGACGTACATTTATCTTAATTTGCAATATAGTCACTGATTTGGATCTAGCTACTTTGAGTTTCACAAATCTGCCGGTGTATTAATAAGGTGATAAAATTATTAAAAAAAAGTGATTTTGATCTTTGAAATCGCGGAGAAATATTTGTATCAATGTATGAAAAATAGAGCTTGATTGAAAAATAAGACAATTGAATTACTTTTATCGCGATTATGATCGTAAATCGTGATATTTTTACTAATTACGTATCCAGATCAAAATTATGATTAACAGTTTTTCTTAAATCACGTCTCAAAAATGTTTTTTTTTTACAAATTATTATATTACTATTATTATATTACATATTATAGACGTTTACATATATAAGTGTTATGTTAAATTTATTAACAAATATATTATTTTTCACGTTGAGAGTCAAAACATACAAATTTTGCAGTGATCAACAATGTTGAAATTATTAAATAATTATTGAAAAAATCTTATAGTGAAATCGCACATAAAAAAATATTTTATCACGATGAATTGATAATATGCAGAAATTTGTACTTTTTCATTGACAAAAATATGTCAAATATACATATTTTTTTGAAAAAAATATCATTTATAATAAAATATACAAATATAATAAGATTTTTTATGTTCCTTATGGCCGGAAACACAAGGCTGTATTTTACTAGTGACCAAACCATCACTGACTAATAACTGTACCTAATAATAAATATATACAATGATTTATATTTCACGTAAACCGTGAGTCATAAAAGTACTAGGATATACATATAACAACTTAAACAATCTTCAAAATAAATATGTAATATAATTAAGCACAGTCAATATAACGTGTCACGTAAATTAAAATAAGACAAAAGAGCATTCCACTACATATATTTTTGGTATTTAATTTGCAATTGATTTAATTTAACTGTAGATTTTTTTTATCCTTAGACTTTTGGAACTCTAACTGAGGTAGCAGCCCTCTTTAATTATCTTTATATTTTTAACTTTAAAAATGGTCAAATAGGCATATAGGAAAATTAATTCTCAAAAATTTTAACAGTTCCTTATATTGATCCCGTATGCTTCCACACGATATCCCTTATTAATACTTTAAATTATTTTTAGGTATTATTTACGACTATTAAATATGCTCAGAGATACTATATTTATATGCCGTAAATTTAGAAGAATATATATAAATAATATAACATAACGTATGTACAAAATAAATATTTTTCAAAGGGTACAATCACATTCGTACGGTTGTAAAAACACGGCTATCACTTGTACGATACGATCGTATCTATGATGTTTATCATTTTAATCTAATATGACGCACCATCGAGGGCAATCGACTTTTAATCAATTTCGATTTGTCAATCGTGAAACGGCAGTCAATACATTATTTACTTGGGCACAAATTTTAATGAATAAAATTATTCAATGGATCAGTTAACAACACCGAATTCGATTGTGTCTTTTTATACGGACTGAATAAATAAGGCAATTTATGTCACTAACTAATTGCAAATTATTAAAGCAATGAGTTATATCTCTCTCATTGTCCTGCTCATTGCCTCAAGCTGAACTGTTTGTCACCACTTCTCGCGATCATTGGCACTGTAGGGCGAGATGCAGTAGGTATTCACGTAAACCACAGTCATAAAGGTACAAAAAATAAAACAACCCTGAACAATCTTCAATATAAATATCTAATATGTGGTCACGTGGTTAGTGTCGCGGACTCTTAAGTCAGAGTTTCTCGGTTCGAATCCACTCTACCACAATTTGATACCTATTTCTAATAATAAGCCGCTTAGGCTCACAGAAATAGTATGAAATTGAAATATTTGTGTTAATAATAAAAACACAAATATTTATCTATTTTTTAATATATAACTAAGTACAGTCAACATAACGTGTCATGTGAATGGAAATAAAACAAAAATGCATTTAACTATATATTTTTTTGGCTTTTTAATTTCAACTGATTCAATTAAGTATTTTTTTTTTTAATCCTTTGACTTTCGGAACTTCAACTGCGGAATATAGTCATATGTTTGACTTTGGAAATTGTGAACTTAGCATGCAGGAAAATAATTATCTAATAACAGTAGCATACTTATATTGATCCGTATGCTTTCTCACGATATCCTTTATTAATACTTTTATTAACTTTAAGTAAGTAAATTTAGAACACATATAAAATGACCTGTCATGTCATCTTCGGAATGTTTATTTGATTACGAATTTTAATCGATTGTTGTTGTATAATCGATAATCCTGAAATTATCTGGAGCCTCTGTATGTTCCCGATAGTTACCTAAGACAGCGTCGGTATAGATTGTTTCACATTCCTATATACAGGACCAACCTGACGATGGTTATGCCTGTAGGAAGAGCTACTGCTATGCTGAAGAATATCACGCTGGATATTGATATGTTCCATGTATCTGAAGGGGTATTCCGAATCGGGATCCTTCTACATCTTTAACAGGAGTATTCTTGCTTATTTTCGAATTTTTGTTAATGTATCCGGTTTAAATTTTAGTTTATAAGGTGTATGTTAATTATGAATAAATAAATTGAATTGAAATTGAATTGAATTGAATTGAACTTCTATCCTTACAATCCGTCCATAATGACGGATCACTACGAATTCATAGTGATCATTAATTTCTCCTACCTTTTATAGAAATGTGTCCGAAGTGAGAAACGATTATTTTCCTAAATTCTCCCCCCATCTCGTACGGCATTACGAGTAAGTAATTTTTTTTAAATATTAAATAAAAACGCATTTTTGAAAAAAAAATATATGAAAATAAAATAATTCATATATATCGACAATTATAAGATCCTAATTATGTATATTTCCCAATAAGTCATATAAAATTTTATTTCATTCGAATTTATGGAATTTTTCATTATTCTAATCACAAACAATGATGCATGATTTATTCGCAGCAGAGTTTATGGAATTTTTCATCACTCTAATCACATAAAATAATACATGATTTGTTCACAGCAAGATAAACTTACTACGATAATTAATGATAATAATTTAAGCGTCCGCAATTTTATGTCAAAATATCGACTAGATGGTTATCTGTTTTTTCCAAGGCGATAAAAAACATCAGTCAATTAATACAAACGTTACAATTCCATCATAATCGAGTATTAACATCTTAAAAAAGTAGCACATTAATTTAAACTCAAGGTATTTAATTTCTGCATATTTAGGTGAGTGTATGATGCATTTGTTTACACATTACTTTAACAAAAAGTATAAACGAGTAAAATAATAAGTAGGGGAGAGGTTCGTATCTTGGGCCGTTTTTTTTTCAAAGTCTCATAAAATGGCTAACTGACAAAGTACGTCAATTTTTTTATTGAACCGAATAGATCGGTTATTTATAATCAAATTGTTAGAAGATATCATATGCTTATCATGCATATTATGCAAAGGAATGACATTTTACAAAACCTCATCTCTTGGCCCAAGGTACGGTGCGGTCCCGTACCTTGGTCATATCAAGTAATTGTTCAGTAAAATTATTTATATAGTTTTTAATGTTTTATATTTCTATAGTTATAATAGGGTATTATATGAATTGAAATGTCAATGATAGGTATTGTTTTTTATTTAATATAACAGCTTTCATATCATTGATCTAGAAAGAAAAAAACATAATAGCTACGAAACAGGATATTGAAAGGAAGGAACCGAAATAAAAATACATTTTAAAAGAACACAAATATGCTAAGAATTCATCAAATTATTTGAATATCCTAAATATTTCCCCACTTTTCACAACATTATTAGGTGTGTGGGATTCACTACTCAACTAACCCAAATATATTTAGAATAAATGAATGCATAATAAATACCTATCATTAATACTTCATCGCGAACTCATAACCCGTTTTCTCGGAAAACTGTTTGTTATTTTAATACATATTTTGATATTCTCTAGTACGGGGGAATTGCATTTAATCAAGTAAATATTCTTCCCTTGAAACTCTGAATTTTCAAATTATCTTAATAACGTATTTTGAATGCAGCTTCATAAATATTTTGAACAATTTTCGAAAATATGAAGTATATACAAAAATGCGTTTTGTGCTTATTTTATTTTATAATACATATACATATTTACAGTACAAGTCTTTTTAGTACATATTATTCAAAATTATTTGAAAGGTAAACATTTTCAGGAATAAAGATGAAACGAATATTCCGCTTAATATCTCGGGTAAAATTGAAACAATGCAATAACAATAACGATCTAATAGCTTCATTATTACAATATCGATTTAAATTTATGTGCATTTAAAACTGAATAAATTTTATTATCCTTCAGTATTGCATACTTACCCTTTGTTCCATTGTCATAATCTGAATCAAATCCTCTTATTGGTATCTACCAACGACTGCACGTATTTATGACTGCACGTATCTACGTGCAGTCATAAATTTGTAAAAATATAATGTAAATTAATAGCTTTTGTATTCAAGATTAAACTATTCATCTTTCATATTATTTTTTGACATCTCATTCTTGAAGTTCTATATATATATATGAACCAATTTTGAAACATTATTCTTGAATCACTAGAACTTCACTAGTGGTGATATGAAAAGAAGCTTTTTATTGAGCAGAAACACTTTTATAAGTATGTGAGGTCCGAATCTTGGATTATAATCACACACATGAGAAACGCCAGAAAATGACATTTAAATTTTTATTATTTAAGCTTATAATTTGACCAGATAATTTATTGCATTTACAACATTTTGAGTGTGTCCAAATACTTCACAAAATCTAGATTATCTCCAATTACTGGAGTTACTTTCATATTATTTTGATATAAAAAAATAATATGAAAATAGCTCCAGTAATTGGAGATAATCCAGATTTTGTGAAGTATTTGGACACACTCAAAATGTTGTAAATATTCATCTTTCATTGGAGGTACATAAAAATAGACATAATTTGTAAATATTTTGTAGAAATCTTGCACAATATAGGAAACGGCCTCAACTGCCTCTGGTTGCAACTATCAATGCAAATTCAACTGTCAAGAATCACACTTCATTATACCGTAATGAAAGTGGAAATTTACCGACTATCCAAAATAATAATGAACAAAATATTTGATTTTTAAGAAATACACTCGTAATTTTTTACTTACTTTTATTTTTTGTACGTGATGATGTTGTTACACAGAATTAATTTAAATGAAATGTTTTTTAATACAAGGGAAAGGGTCAGTGTATAAAGAAAACATGAGTATAATTTAAAATGACGTGTTATATGTACAGTTTTATACTGAATTAAATCCCAAGATGAAGCTTGCCTTGAAGAATAAGAAATGCCTTGCAAAAAAATCCTTAGCAAGTCTGTTCAAACAAGACGTTGCAGGGCGCGGTATTTACATACATAATATATACGTATAACAATAAAGTACATACTACCAAATCAACAAGTCGGGCTGTGGCCCCGTGGTTAGTATTGCGGACTTTGAGTCACAGGATTTGGGTTCGAATCCCAATCTGCTATAAATTTATTCCTATTTTCAAATACAAGTCGTTTTCTTGAAAATAGTATTGAATTTAAAATTTTCTATATTATGAGAATACCCACCGACAAGACACACAAGGTGGCTTGGTGGGTCTTATATATTTTTAAATATGTTTTAAATTGTGATTTAAATAAATGTATAAAATTTATGTTAATAAGAAAACAATATTTCTTGCGGTATTCTATGAGCGGTAGAATGGTACCTGAATGACTGATCACCTTGCTTTATATACATTCCATCCAATTGATGCAGTGCCCTGCGCACCGCCAAAGTCAACCAGTATTGGTAATATTTTAGACTGCGATCAACACAATAGTTATTCAGGATTGTGAAACATGAATTAGAATCCTAATATATGAACAATTGAAGAAGTGGCACTCGAGAAACTCATGGTGTAGCGATGTTCAGGAAATTCAGTGAAAATATCTCGAAAACTAAGGAACTTTTACTGAGGTCATATTTTCATTTTTTGGTGAGTCATGACCTGGCCTAACACCCCTTAAAAGGAATACCTTAGATTATGGTACACCCTGTATACATATATATCTGTAACACCTTAGTAAATGGGTGGAACCGCCCCGGGCCACGACGATCAATGCAAATTTATCTGCCAAGAATACGCTTCATTATTGTGACTAGTAATCGATGCATGTATGCCGGTTTATAAAATAAAGTGTAGGGATACCCTGAAGGCTACACATTGCAACATGCAATCGCTTTCAAATACTCAATGTGTAATGACCCACCAAACCACCGCGTTTACCCCCAGAGCTATATGTAACTATCTCCTAAATAATAACTATTAGAACATCATTACTGCTTTATGGTATATGAATCATCGTAATTTCCCCTTATTAGCGAGCAAAGAAGAATATCAACAGTCGATTAATTCAAATTTATTTATAGCTGTACTCGGCCACACATTACTTTGGCTTAGTCTAATTAAATGGAAAAGAAAAAAAGAGCAACCACACATTTCTTATATGTTAAATTTTTACAATGCTTGTGGATATAAAATATTTTCAGCTGTCAAGAAGCACTGTCCGCCATGAGCAATGTTTGTGTTAAAATTTCAAAGGAATCAGTGAATATCTTTAGGAGATTTTACACTTTTAATTATTATATTAATATGTAAGTAATCGCATATGTCCAATATTGGGCAGCTAATTGAATCTTACACAGTTTATAAAGTGATCAAGCAAGCCAGCCAATGCCATGTTGTAGCTTCTGTATATCCCAATTCTTCCAAATTCTCATAAAATAAAAATATGACTCATATCGCTCACACCTTTCAAGAACGTCATAAATCAAAAATCGTCAATTTTCAGTTGTGCATGTTTTCGGAATGCCCAGAAAATGTACTATATCCCAGCAAAAGAGGCATATTTTTAACTTAATATTTACCCTCTACAGGGCAGAAAGTGTTGTTTTTGCATTTTGAAGAAAAGGATTATTTATTATTTTTTTTAAATATACTTGATATTTTTGAAATGGAGAAAAAACCTTCAGGTTTTACTTAAAAAGATGTGTTGCAAAGTAAAAAGTTCAATAAGAGGCTTGATATTTATTTTGAATACATTGTATTATATTCTTAAACTTTAAAAACGTTCTCCTGAAAAATCA
This sequence comes from Brachycentrus maculatus, assembly GCF_059751285.1. Taxonomy (NCBI): domain Eukaryota; kingdom Metazoa; phylum Arthropoda; class Insecta; order Trichoptera; family Brachycentridae; genus Brachycentrus; species Brachycentrus maculatus. The sequence goes on from NW_028280950.1 coordinate 2,318,460, forward strand.
AGTTTTTTGATTTATGACGTTCTTGAAAGGAGTGAGCGATATTTGTTGAGACGTCTAATAAATCTTTATATGGTAAATAATATCTCTTTTTAAAGGAGAAATTCAGTATTTCAGTAGGTACAAGGTAGGAAATTGATTGATATTAATATAATATATAGTGATCTAATTAAAAACAGTAAAATAAATCGAATCGGATCTTTAATATGAAACCACCTGAATTAATAAGTGTTACTGCAGATGTTATCAAATGAAAGCTGCAATATGTCGCAGCTAAATATAGTAAGAAAATCACAATCAAAACATTTAATGTCTGCAAATCATAATGAAATTGCCAGATGCTCTCTTCCGTGGCATAAAACCTCTTGCCGAAAACTCAATTAACTAATACATGTAAAGTAACGTTTCAATGTAATATAAATATATCTTTAAATTTATATATCCGTGTTATTGATTGAAAAGTGAACTAAGTAATATAGCACCTGCATAGATTTTTTAGACGTGATGATTTAAATTATTTTAATATCATATGTCCTAGTACCTAGTGAATAAAGTATCAAACAAATTGAAAAATAGTATAAATATAAGTACTGGAAAATTTTTACGTTTATTGCCATTTAAAGTCAGTTAAAAATGATAATGGATATGTAAACTAGTCTGACCTGTCATGATAATACAATGTAAGTTGAAAATGAAAATCACCTCTAGAAAAACAAATAATTAATTGCTTATAGTAAAGTGTATAAAAGTACATACGAGTATTTTTTCCATATATAAAAATACATACTCAATCATTTTTTTACTATTTAAATACAAGACTAGGAGACGTTTGTGTCAATTTTTAAAATAAGCACATACATGTAAGAGACATAGTAGAATTTATTTATAAACAATATTTTGAGTGTGTCGTAATACTTGTTCACAAATCTTATTTTTCTTCACATAGGAGTTATTTTTACTTTTTTGACATCTCAACATAGGAAATTGATGGTATATCTAGAAGTTTCAAAATTGTTAATAATGTGGTTGTTAATCATGGGTAGAATGGTGTATGTTGCACATGTGTAATGTGATCACTTAACCAGCCCATGACAGGTCATAAGCTCCGTAAATACCCAGTCTTCCACATTCTTCTTCGTGTATGTTAAGGTGCTAAATAAACGTTTGAATTTATTTATTTTATTGGTGTTGCACAAAACACTACCTTATTTCAATTTACAGCGTTTTATTATTGCACGGTAATGTCTAAAACAATTTAGGCTTCCCTTGGATCCCAAGTTACCTTTTTTATAGATAAAAAATGATTATGGATACCTGTGGTCGACAACCTACTACCCGCGGGTATTTAAATTACTTACTAAAACATTATTAATAACCCACCATGAAAATATGTATAAATTGAAAATAGCAACAATTACAAAAGTAAGGTCTATAAGTTACAATGTTTTTTTTACCACTTAATAATTATTAGGTAATGACTAAGGTTATTTTTTACAGTGTTATTATCTAACGTCAAGCGGCAGCCCGAGTGTCCAAACTTAAAACACAGTAAGGGATTTTTTGTAGTACGTTTTTTTTTGCTTTTTTGGACTAAGTAGAATCTACTAAGTCCGAAAATGCAAAAAAAACGTACTACAAAAAGTGTCCCTTACTGTGTTTTGAGCTTGGACAGCCGAGCACTACCTTACTTAAAAAAATGAAAGTTAAGTACATGTAAATGTTAGATTAGTTACTATATACCAAGTACAGTATGTAAATTCATATCCTACATAACTCACAAGTTAAATCATACATCTAAATAACATAATTTCAAACTTTGAAGCATTTGAATGTATAAATTCACACCTCAAGAGAGATGACGAATATTTTTTCCCAGAATTTTCACTTATGAATTACAATAAATTATATATTGAATATTGAAAACATTAACTTTGTGGATCATAGTGATATACTATTTTGAGAAACAAAGTTCTGAAAATAATACACAAGAAATTATATTTACTTTAAACATAAAGAGTAAATCATCTCACGAGCAAACATAGGCTATAAATTTTAAAAAAGATGAAGCCTAAGTAGGGCCATGATAAACGGGTTGCAAAAGCCGTAGCTAGATTTCAGAGTCACTTGGACGTTAGGTAGTTCATAAAAATAGACAATTACATTAATTTTATTTTTAAAGAATTTTTGCCCGATTTTTTGTACCCATTCTTTCAAAATGTTGCCGACCACTGCACTATTCTGTGTGTATAAAGTACCATATTGCCAGACATAATGGGTGTGCGTACAAATCCATCGGCGGGTCGCGGTTTGCCAATCAAGCGATGATTAGCAAGTAACCGGAACTAGCTGAAGAAGACCTTGACAGTCAGCAGAAAGAACTAAAGTTTATTTCTTCGGGAGATAACTGCACCGGAATACACAACATTGCGTGAGTATTGAAAGCACTTATAGTAGTAGTAAAATGCATTGCCGCTGTGTCAATAACAATACCTGCTGCTATTAGTATAACAATACCATGTAAACTGGATAAATAATAAAAGAGTAATTATCGTCAGGATTCTTTTTTAACCACTTCTGTGGTCAACCTCTTGGATAAAAGTGGGTCAAAAAAATCCACCTTTTTTTTCAGTATTGTTTTTTTTTATCATATTTTGAAATATAGTAAATTAGTATAAAACATAAATAAACAATATTAGGAAAGAAAAAAAACAAAGGAAGAATGGGTGTATCTAGACTGGTGGGAGAATAAACAGCTGGATTCGGGCAAATCACTATAAAAAAGTTTCGGGTACGATGTGCCCGAACTGGATTCGGCAAATCACTGTGTCAGCAATATACCGAATTGTATTCGGGCAAATCACGCAAAGGGTTCATAATAAACTATATCATGTCTGCCTTCGTAGTGTAATGGTCAGCACGCTCGACTACCGTACTGAAGGTCCCGGGCTCGATTCATAAATATTATAGTGAAAAAATCACAAATATTTATTTGATCCCCCCTCTGGGAATCGAACCCGGGACCTCCAGAACGGTTGCCGAGCGCGCTGACCATTAAACTACGGAGGCGGACGAAACTCATTTGCCTGTAACATATTTATAGAACCCTTTAATTTGCGGAACTCCATTTTAATTTGTCAGAATATTGATTTTTATGTGATTTTAAACAATAAAATACAACTTAGTAGACTCAAAAAAATATTTTGCTTCTCTCCAGTGGCATTGGAATGTAAAGCTCTCTTTCTCCTTCTGTCTACATTTAATCTTTCTTCTCTCTCATGTAACGAAATGTGCCTAAAACGCGACGAAAAACCTTTGAAATTTCACTCTTCATTCTCGTCCACTTATGGATTATCGAATAGCGGCCTAAGAAGTTTCACATTAAAAAAAATATAGTACCCACTACCTGCCTACTTATATATTTTTTATATGTTTTTTACATATATTTTTTACAGTACGTATATTTTTACAGTATGTAGTTGGTATTACTAAACTTTGTATTAAAACATGTGAAACGTTTCCGTCGCCTGAATTGCATATGTTACTTTCGAAATTTGAGTAATACGGCTGTCAATCGTGCGTAGAATGATAAATGTCTCACTGTGATCACTTAAACCAGATAAAGAAATTTGAATCTGGTAATTACCTAGACTTTTATATGTACATTTCGATATAAAATAACAATCCCTATGTGGGGTTAAATCCAGCATTTGTAAACAACAATTTGCACACAGAAAACATTACGAGTATTATTGAAACAATAATTGCATAAATTTGTAATTTTTAATAATGTGTTACGAGTTTAACTCAATTTAATCAAGGGTAGAATGGTGAGTGTTACACGTGTGTAAAGTGATCACTCAACCTGCCTATGACAGGTCAGAAGACCTGTAAATACCCAGACTTTTACGTTATTCTTCAACTATGTTGAGATGTCAAAATGTAATAATTACTCCAAGTGGACAAATCCAGATTTATGAACAAGGATTTGGACACAATACAAAATGATTAGAATTTAGAGTGTATTTATATTAACCATGTAAGATACGGAGTCGAATTAATTTCCAATACGTAGGTACTCACAATTATACAAGTCAAGTCACCATGTTTTGCTCGACTTGTATAACTTTGGAATAAACAAAGTAATCACGATATAAAATTTTGATTCAACGCACAACTTTATCTCAGTATAAATCAACGGGGATCAGGTCCGACGTTATAATTATGTATCATTTAAAGATGGCTAGTTCCAAAGTAATAAAAGTCTATGTAAATTATTAGAGGTATATCATTCAATACCAACCACACTCTGGATACATTGTCTTCAAACGCGAGGTTGCAACTTTGAGTTTCTTTGCAACTTCTTTATCAGCTTTCAATGATAAAGAAGTTTGTGATATTAACTTGTTTCATTAATTGATTCGGCAGTCACTTTGTGGTAAAATATATAAGTACATATTAAATTTAAGTTTAATCTTATTTTTTGACATCTCATCAAAGATGAAGAAGAATATGGAAGTCTGGGAAGAACTTCCAAGAATTTGAGTAGTGTGGTTGTCAATAATGGGTAGAATTGGTGAATGTTACACGTGTATACAGTGATCACTTAAACCAGCCTATGACGGTCGTCAGCCCCGTAAATGCCCAGGCTTCAATATTATTCTTCATCTTTATAATAAAATACGAGATCAGTTAGCTTATGGCCCCACGTTTAGGGCATAGTAATTGTTTCAAATTGACATGCTTTTTTTGATATGTTGATATTCAATATGAAAATTACCTTTTAAAATTAAAAATCCATAAAAACTCACTCTAAGACCTTTTCATTAAAATCTTACCTTTTCATTAAAATTTTTCTCGAGAGGTTAAAGAGTTTAGGGTGAAGGATATTGATAAATGAAAAAGAAAATGTAGAATGAATCGGATGTATATGAATCAAAATGAGCAAAAGGACAATACCAGTAACTACTATGTTTCTTGAATTAACCGGAATTACCCGCAGTCGTACAAGCTTGAGTAATGAATTACATGTATACTTTAAATAATAAGTATAAACGTAGTATTTCTGTACTTTAAATTATCAAGAGATATCCAAAATATTACCAATTAATACATTTGCAATATATATTTAATCAGAGTATAGGTTACTACGGATTTACAGTGCCGTGCAAACCTTCACCCTGATACTAGCAACTAATTGACCTTCTTCATCATCGATAAGGCCACACCAACCGTCTACTGATACCGGCGATTCTTGCCTGCAACCTTGTTGAGATTACAGTAATGTAATCCATCGCAAGATCTGTATCCACAATACGTTTCAATTATTTACGTTTTAATTGCGATAGTAACAGTTTTTTTCGCAATAAAATAGGTTTACAATAAAAGGTTTCATTAATTGATTCGGCAGTCACTTTGTGGTAAAACCTACCAACTTTAAATTTAAGTTTTACTAATTTTATAACAGTATATACTATAATAGTTGGTAAACTTGGTAAATAACACTTAGAAATAGTGGTATTTACTAAGTAAAACTTAAATGAATAATTACAACATTTCGTTTATGTTCAAATCTTAGTACACATTTATAAATAATTTACCTCCAAGAGATGCATCAAAGGATGTCTAAATGTTAATATAAATAAAGTGGTCAAAAAACTAAAAAAATAATAATATAACACTCTCAGGCGTTTTCAATCACGAAAATTAATTCTAAAAAGTATCAATTTTCTAAATTCTTCAACTCTCTAACAAGCATACAAAATGTTTGGCAGTTGGAATTGTAACTTAGTTGCAAATTGCGTACAAACAAAAAAAAAACAATTGATATGAAAGTTATACCCTTATACCCTGTACTATGACTATTTATTTTGTATACCCACACACAGGCCATGCCTTTGTGGGTTCTTTTTTTGTATTCATTTTTATATTTTATTAATATTTTTTGTATTTGAATTTATGCTATGTAATGCAAAAGAATTTAAAATAAAGAAAAAAAAACATGGTCGGAATTGCGAAAATCACGCAGTGTATAAAATGATCACTTAAACCGACCAATGGCAGGAGGTGAACCATGTAAATATCCAGACATCTATATTTTCTTATAAAACTGCTGAGACTTCCATAATAAGTATATCTTTAAAAAAATGTCTTGTTTAAATTTAAGTTTCTATGCAAATAGTATCTGCTAAAATATCAAATACACTATATCATAATCGCCTGAAATTATATTTTATAAATACGATATCGTCAGTAAGATATTATTTTAGTGAAATATCTTATATAATTATTTCATAGTAGGTATAATATATTGTAAGAAAAAATATGATACTTTTACGGGTAACTGATTTTCCGAAAATGAAAATAAGAATTTATGAATGGTAAACCAAACATGCTGGCCAATTCATCAAACATTGACGGACTGCTATTTGAATAAATACGAAATCTACCTAGTTTCAATTTCAAATAAAAATCAAAACATAATTTAACCTCTTGACCGTACGTTAATAGGCATTTTTGACGGAATCGATAGATACTAATATAATTATGAAGATTCATTATAATAATAATTACGAAAGACAATTTCACCTGTCTTCAACAAATAATAATTTATCTTCGTGTTGTGTCTTAGGTATAATAGTAATTAATGATTTATTAAACTGGTAACAGTATTATAAAAACCGCCCTAGGTCAAATTCATGACCTTTTGTCTACATAAGCATAAAACCTTGTACCAGTGATATAAAAAAATGTCTTTTGTCTTATTTACTGTCGTAAAACCTTGTGATCCGATAAAAAAATCACGGATGAACTATTTTTGTTTAAGTTTAAAGCGAACCTAAATTATTTTGTTGCGATATTGGCTAAAATCTTTAATGAAGCGTTAAAATGATACCCACCATTTTTTCTGGATTTCAATAGAATTGCCAAAAAAATACCAATAGATTTATAGTTTTTTTTTCAAATAAGTAATAACTTGCTTTCGGTAGAATATTTTTTCACAAATAGCCCCAGGGAATGCACATTAATCTCATTTAAATTAAAGCTTTGTTGAGAAAGCGAATCCTCGATACAAAAATAACGTAAATCAATTTCATGTTAGCCGGTGAAAATGCAAGTATTCGACGTTTACTTCGTTTAGTCGGCGTTATGTTAAATGTCAAATTCACACTAACTACAATATGTGAAGAAACGAAATATAATGTTTATGGTGAAATGCTCTCATAAAAATAACGAAAGACAAACAGTTGAAAATGATTTATTACAATTATTTAAACACATGATAAAAAAATATTGCATGGAATTTAACACAATATATATTTTTTAATTTTTTCAGTTTATAATCGGTAAGAATACAACAGAGATAAAAGAAAATCTCCACTGCATTTTTATATTGTCTAACAGAAATTCAGAGAAAATACGAAAATTTAAAATGTGTAATATTTAATCCGCCTCCGTAGTGTAATGGTCAACACGCTCGGCTACCGTTTTGGAGGTCCCGGGTTCGATTCCCAGGGGGGGTCAAATAAATATAAGTGATTTTTTCACTGTAATATTTATTCAATATTACCCTGGACTGGTACCTGAAGCGTAGGGCTGATCACCTTTCCTTCATGTGTAAACGATCAAGATAACACTGCGTTTATATGAAACAGTGCCCTATGCACCATTGGGGTGCGAATAAGGGTTTTATTATTATTATTATCAATATTTAAATAAAAACTCAAAAAAATGTTTTTACATTGTAAAACATAATGTTGTAGCCCTCGGTGGACTGTTTTTCTTTTCCTTTTTCCAAATTTACAATCAACTACATTCTGGACTAATTAAGCGTCCTTCGTACCATTCAAAGCAGATAACAATAAAGGAAGCATTTTATTATGATGGCATACTATCTCCATAAAATGTACTTTTAATTAATTCGTGTCACTTATCTGAATAATGGAAAGGTTAAAAAATAAACAAATGCGCAATACATATTTATTTGATCTTAAAAAAATTATGTTCGTTTGTAATTGTTTTTACGAGTACATTTGCGTTGTAAGTGAATACGACTTGGTCGTGGTTTAATGCAATTATTATAGGTACTCACTCGCGTTAGGCAATGTAATATATAATCAATATTTACGAGTTTAAAAAATGTTTGTTTCGAATTGGCGTAAATAATTGTCATAATTACAACAACACATTGGCATTATCGTGGATACGTTATAAAACTAGAATGAAATTGATTTATTACTAAGAAAAGTAACAATTCTCATAATGGATTACGTTCCATTTTCACGGACCTAAAATATGTATGTAATAATAACTAGATCCTGTATGCAATAATAATATTCAAATAACAATCTTAATTTATATATTTGGTGTTAAATTTGTAGAACTCCATTTTAATTTATATATTAAATGTTAAAATCATCACTAATGTAACATTAGTTTGAAAAATGCCACGATAAGGTGAAACAATTATCACAAAATATAATGTGTTTTAAATAAGAAAATACAATTTATTTATTGATTTCTCGTTTAATTTGTTGAACTCCATTTTAATTTATGTATTAATTTTTAAATCAAACACAGATTTTTTGAGACTAAGTTGTATTTTATTAAAAAAACACATACAAATTAATATTGTGACAATTGTTTTGCCTAGTTATGGCATTTTCAAACGAATGTGTGAATGTTATGGCATTCGTTTGAAAATGCCATAACTAGGCGAAACAATAGTCACAATATTAATTTTTATGTGTTATTTAATAAAATGCAACTTAGTAGACTCAAAATATCTGTTTGATTTAAAAATTGGTACATAAACAAAAACAAAATATAATTTAGTAGACTTTAAAAAACACTGTTTGATTTTAACATTCAATATTTACTTATACTATCTTAATATGGTCAGGTTAGGAGTCGTAACAATCGGCGGGTATGTATGAGGAGATGCATGAACGTGGAAGAGGCGAAGAATGTTTGCAAGGACAGAGTGGTGTGGCTCTCTATTCTCTCTGCCTACCCCTGCGGGAAGCGGCGTGATGGTTAGTTAGTTTTTTAGTCTATCTTAATATTTATTTATTCGCAAGCTTGTCGAGTACAGGGATGGAACTCGGAGATTCCTAACCATTGCTGATTTCCTCTTCTTTATTATCAGAACCTACTATTTCACCTCTTTTCCATTCCCATACAGCAGTATTGTCCTTCACCCTTATTTCCTCCACTTACATTATCTATATCCTATTAAATATATTCTACTTCTAGGATCTGAACTGGAGTACAGGACTAATCGCCTTGCCTCAGTATGAGTAACTATCAAGTTATCACTACGTCTGCGTCGATTCGCTTGAAGGTTGTGGTGTGGTTAGACCTTTGAAGAAGAATCTACACCACAAATGTGAGTGGAACACGCAGCAAAAAATAACATTTTCTCGCCGCTTACAAAATAATAAAGTTTTAGTACTCTATTATAAATAATTTCAGTTACCTTAAAGAATATTAAACCAAATGTCAAAAGAGGCTTAACGACAAATTTCAAGCTTAACGATTATTTTCGAAGGCATCCAGGACCTATCATCATATATTCAGTTGTTATCTTTAATTTTTTTTTATGGCCGTCCATACATCAATAAAATATTTTAAAAGATTTACATCTGTATTTAATCATTTAAAAAATAGTATATAAATATTTTTGACAGTAATAAAATAATATTATGTAAAAGCCTTTTAATAATTTATTAAATATATTCTCCTAATAAAACATAAAAAATATATATCGAGGTGATTATTGATTAAATTTTATAACTCAAGATATAAATTGAATTAATTTGAATATAAAAATTAAAATTAATATTTATGTTCATAAATTTTAAAATTAAATTTTACATAATTTTGTAATCTTATAACTCATAATTTTAAGACTATTTTATTCATAATAAGGTTAGGTTAATAGGAAATCGAAATTTTTTTGCGCACAGTCAGACGAGAGTAAATAACTAATTATGTTCAATTTGCGCAACAAAAAAATACACACAAAAAACGCGTCATAATGTTATATCTAATGGGGAAATTCGTGAATCGTTTTTATAAGCTAATTACATCGATTTGAAGCATTGGTTCAAAAGTTGGCAAATAAAATAAATACATGGGTGAATAATATTATATTAATGATGATATCCATTTTTGAATTTATTCAAATCAAATCCGGAATATAAACTGACTAAGGTATGTTTAAAATTAAATGCAAATATTTTTATTAAAACACTTATAAAATATTCAAATAAAATTTATATCTACATTTATACTATTTTTATGGGCAAATGGATCATAAATTATTTAATGTAAAAAATATATGGATTTCTCATAAATTATAAATATTATATGTCACAAACAGGACACGTTCATTTTATTATATAAATTAACATCTACTTATTCAACCGTTTTCATGAAAAATACATCAAATTTAATACATTTTTCAAAAATAATAAAACCCAAGTGGGATTTAAGCGCTTTTAAATATTTTTTATCTATTAATGAAATAACTATGTATAAGTAGGAAATATCACATAATATTTTTTAGAGATTGACGATTCCATTTATATTGATATATAAAAATACCAATAAGTCGATACTACATAATGTACATTAATAATGACTTTTAAAGAAGGTCAAAAGGAATGCAATGGATTAAATATTTTTTAAAATTACATGTAATGCTTTATAATAAGACTTCCCATTTGAAGATAAAGTTTGTATGGATGATTATTGTACCGAAAACGATGATATTCCTAATTCCTTTGAACGGTATCATAAAATATAAGTATTACTTAAGATTAAACTAAGTAGAAGACCCACTGGTCATTTTTTTCAAACATAACTTAGCTGCAATTATTAAACAAACCCCGTTTTTTTTGACAATACATTATAAGAAACAATGTTGTCATTTCTAATAATGATTAATCCAGAAGAAGTCGAACCATGTATACATTAAAAAAAATCTTTGAATTATTTGTGCCATTTGTGTATCTAAGTATTATTAAATCCCGTAATTGCCAATATAAAAACAACGTTAAGTTTATGACTGTAAGAAATTTGATTGAGGTAGGTACTTGTTTTTTGCGATGCACAAAAAACATGTTTCAACACATACCAATCAAACCATAAAGAATCTCCGAACATGTTTTAAACCATCAAGGAAAATTCTGCACACGCAAAAAATCCGTTTTCATAGAACCGATATCATTTTCATTTAAAATTGATTATTCATATTTATGAAATTCAATTTTGATTACACAAATTGGGGAAATACAATATCGGCGATTTGATTGATAGCTGAATAATTGTTAAATTCCACAATTACAAAAAACCTCTTATTATATACTCGTACAAATCTTATGAGTTATTTATTTTTTGTTTTCAGTATTGCTGCAATATATATATATAAAAAAAAATCTTTTATCCACCACGAATATATTTATTTCCTGTTTCGTGTGCTTGATTTTATTTCAATTATGTGTAAAAAAAAACAATGATATTTATTTTGTGATAGTAATAAAACACAAACAGTGCTTTCAACCACTTTAATTTTTAGTTCTATTATTCCAACCGGTTTCGACATACACTTATATCTTCTTCAGGGATAGATACGTACGTACACCTTTGTCTTTGACATACGTACGTGTCTACCCCGACGAAGAAGACGATGTGTGTGATGAACCCGGTTGGAATAATAGTACCAATAATAAAAGTGGTATAAAACAACGTTTGTGTTTTATTAACTTAATAACAGATGTAAAATAATATCAGTATTTTTTATAATTATATTATTTTGTTTTAAAAAACATTTTAAATAGTAACTTTATCATTTGTAGGTTACCCAATCAATTAACTTAGCACAATTTTCTTTTATTTTCATGATAATACACCATTTAATCTATTTTATACCAAACATCAAACTGTCACATTAATATTAATTAACTGTGATATTAAATAATTAACTGTGATATTAATGTGTTATACGTATAGAAAACAATCTGTAAACTGGTATCTTATCAACAAAACGCGGTTTAAAAAAAATAACACATGATCGACAGGATGTGTTGTCTGGAGTTGTTATTATGATTTTATTTTTACACAAAACTACGGATAATAAAACGATAATACCAAAATCATAAAAGAAAGTAATACATGACAAAATAAGTATAAAGAAAAGGGTGTATATTTTCTTTTATATTTCAAAATAATTCTAATAAATTTTGGCATTGTAATGACATTTTATCACATTTTTGTGTTATAAATTATTACGATCAGTTTTATTATATATTAATATATATCATAACTTTCTCAGAGTTAATAAAACATACTGTTTGAGGCATTGAAGTATATATTTTTAAACATTTTAAAATTAAAAATGTAATACGATGCAGTGCCCTGTGCACCATTGGGTTCGAATAAAGGTTAAAAGAAGAAGAAGAATATTATTTGACCTTACAAATGAGACTCTTGATACTAAAATGTTTTATTTTATTTATTTAAGTCGAACTTGGTAAATACCACTATTTCTTAACATGTATTGTTTTTCAATGTATGAAAATTATGCGGAATGAATCTTTAGGACACAATAGATTTAAAGAAATAGTAATACCAAGTAAAACTTAGTTTAAAAATGGATAGATATTACGACAAAGTGACTCAATTAATGTCGAAACAATTAATAAAAATGTTTCTGTTCGCTCTCTTCATAATGAAGTAAAAATTTCTTTATTTAAAATATTTATTTTATTTTATTAATAAGTATTTTGGCTGAGAGTGTACACCGTCGTGCGCCGTTTCGCAAGTACCTTTCAGATAGAGTATGATGTGATGAAAGGAATATGACGTCGCCGTCGCGTCGATGAGATTATGTTATTATTATGAAGTCATGTGGTTCGCATCACGTGCCTTCAATTACTATGTAGGTATTCCGGTATTAAATAAAACCCTAGGTATTATAAAAATGACAAGTTTCCTTGTGTATGCACATGTATTTTTTATTGTATCATACCATGTATCATTTCCGTATCATCGCACGCACTGGATTTCATGAGATATTTAATGATATTAGTTATCATTCTTATTTACTTTTTATGTGACGTATACTGTCGTGCAGCTTTTAAAGAGCAGTAAAAACATGCACTAGGTATTAGTGACAGGACTATAAACAAGTATAAAGCCATTAAATTCAATTTACTTTTGAGTTATGGTGGAATTCGAAAACCTAATAATACTTTTAACATTTGTCATATCGCTCACTCCTTTCAAGAACGTCATAAATCCAAAAATTTGATTTTTCAGGAGAACGTTTTTAATGTTTTAAAATAACATAGTGTATTAAAAATAAATATCAAGCCTCTTATTGAACTTTTTGCTGTGCAACAGATCTTTTTAGGTAAAACCTGAAGATTTTTTCTCCATTTGAAAAATATTTAATATATTTAAAAAATTATTAAACAATATATTTTCTTCAAAATGCAAAAACAACATTTTCTGCCCTGTAGCGGGTAAATATTAAGTTAAAAATATGCCTCTTTTGCTGGGATATAGGACATTTTCTGGGCATTCCGAAAACATGCACATCTGAAAATTGACGATTTTTGATTTATGACGTTTTTGAAAGGAGTAAGCGATATATACTTGCCTACCATAAATATATTTTACATGTTATTCCTGCAGTTTAACGAGTCCATTGCTTTATATAATATATCGCGAACAATCGCAACATGCTGACAAAATACCAATAATTTTAAAAACGCTAAAACTATCATTTTCTTTGTGTGTAGCATTTACGCGTGGCTCACGTTTATACTCGCTTTGAGACAAACGAGTATAAAATCGAGTTGTCGAGGAGACTAAAGCTGAGTTTATTACACTCGCAAATTATATATTCAAACATGAAATGCAATTATTTATTTTTTTGCTATTTTTTTTATTCACTAGCTGATATATTCATTCTCATTTTTTGTCACAGCTATTAAGTGTCGAGACTGTAAGGGTATACTCTCAATTACGCAATGATGTTTTCAAGCCCTTTGACTCATTATTATTCCATACCGGGGGGAAATATAGATGTACGCGCCTGGCGCGTTTGCCGCACCCATCGTGTTAATGTATACGTTCATAGTCTCTTTAATCTTTATGGTACTGGGTCAATATAACTATTTCGCTACTTTTAAACTGCGAAGGTTCAGTTACCAAAAATAATATTTACAAAGTATTAAATGTATAAATAAATGAAAAAATCCGCTTGTGTTTACGTAATAATATGATACCTACTTAAATGCTGCAAAACGTCAGGAAAGATAAAAAATACAAGAGGAGCACACGATAATAAATTTACATATTATTATGTAACTTGTCTTAATGTATATAATTTAGTTTAAATTGTATACAGGTGTACAAAAACACTGTAATTTAGTAATATTCAAACTGTAATCAACAGTAACTGTGCTGCATAATATAGTACAAATCTCAACTCTCAAACCATTAGGTAAGGTAAGGAAAAACAAATACAAAGAAAACAAAAACAAAGTAGATTTTCTCGCTCGCAAGATACGTACGCAGGTAGGTAGGTACTCGATTAAAATCTTCAATATGAAGTAAATTCTTTAGTAATTCCTTCTCTGTCCAAGCGGCCAGACTATGGAATGAATTACGTATCCTTGTAAAAAATGCACCCTCTCTAATTACATTTAAGAAACGTCTGAGACATTACTATGTATCATTAGAATCCTAACTGTCCATCAAACCTCATCCCTTAGTTTTTCCCTCTACCTCCTTCCCTAACTCCCTTTTTCCTTTGCTGTGATTATTATCATCAATTTGTAAAAAAAAAATAATGTTCAAGTACTATCTACCCTCTGATTGCAAACAGCTATGTATGGTATCGATCGTTTTAACCAATATCACTAGTCTGTTTTTGGTTGGTTGGCAAATTTTGCTTTTTAGCAATAAGCCCGCCAATGTACTTATTTATTTTCTGTACATGAAGTTTAAATAAATAGATATAGTTTTTACAAAATGAATTAAATTATTAAATTAATTGATTAATTAAATGATAGAAGGCCTTCAGCGAGTCCGTATTATTATACAATCGAACCTTATAATATAAATATGCCAGTATAAGGAATCAAAGATTTCAACGAGCGGGATTTACGTCACGCTGAATTTATTATATTTTAACATTTTTTATACATTTTATTACATTTTTGAACATTAAAAACGATATCCTGAAAAATCGAGTTTTTTTTATATATGACGTCGTTGAAAGGAGTGAGCGATATGGGAGCGAAGGGTGGAGTGCGAAACAAAACGAAATCTAGAAATACGCATGAAGAAAGCAAAATCGCATTTTTTCATTATGTTTTCCTGAAAACTATTTACATCACGTAAAAAATTATATACCTCACATAACATTATGAGAAAGATAAGACAGAAAAATTTTGAGTACAAAAAATGCTGCTATTATTTAATAATTTTATATTTCTCTCTAGATTTCTACAAGAAAAAAAAAACATTGTTTATTTGAAAATAATTAGAGGTGATTTGAAGCAGTAAATCACCTAACAACTAGAAGATTTGGAGATTAAAATATAAAAACTCGTGATTCCATTATCTTTATTTTATAGTTCCAAAGTACGAAAACAGTTCAAAAACGAAATTAATATCTGAGGATGAAAATTCCGCTCTACGTATAAGTAAGAACATGTAACGCAATGGAATTACAAATACAGTATCTACTCAATGAATTAGGGCCACCCATTATTTTTTTGAATACTCTGAAATCTTTTGGATTATTACATTTATTTTACATAAATACTTTAAGTTTTTTATTGACATCTAATATCATGTATATTACCTTCAATAATATGTAAAATATACCTGGATTATTTAAGCGTTTACAAAATTTTAAACCCTTTTTCTGAGAAAGGTCCCTAATTAGCACAGGTAGACAGATAGTTGAAAGTTCAAAAAAAAGCCCTATCTCATTTATTAGTGAAGTTTCTTGAGTTCTGATTGTTGTTTTGTTCAGAGAGGTTATATAGTTATCGTGTCTTGTGAAAAAAACTTAATATTTAATTTTAGTTCATAAAGTATAATTTTTTTTTGTAAACACAAGTGTTTTTTTTGAAAAGGACAAAATGGGAAAAAGTAAAGACATTTCTGAGGAAAAAAGTCTAGTGTTATAGTGCTACTGAAATTAGGAATACTATCTAATAGAGAAATTTCAAAAAAAGAAAACGTTTCTCGTCAAACAGTGGACAAAATTTCAAAATCAATAAAAAATCAGTCACCCGCCACCAGCAATCAGCGAAAGAACTGTCGTAAGATTAGAAAAACAACACCGAGGACTGATCAAAAAATCGTTCAAAGTGCCTTAGAAAACCGAAGTGCATCAGCAAAAACATTAAAAATAAAATTGGAAGAAGAGGGTATAAATATATCGGTATCAACACTGAGGCGACGTCTTTACGAAGTAAATCTGAAATGCAGGCGCCCTGTAAAAGTACCAAAATTGACACCACGAATGAAAGCGGATCGATTAAAATGGGCCAGGCTACATCGAAATTACTCGGTAGATGATTGGAAAAAGGTATTTATTTAAATTGAATTTTCAACATATCATTTTAGTCAATAAACTTATATATTTGAATTAAACTTAAATTTTCATTATTTTTCAGGTCATCTTTAGTGATGAGTGCCGGTTAGAAGCCGTGACAGAGAGCCGTCGATTCGTCAGGAGAACACCAATGGAACGTTACAATGAGGCCTGTGTGGTTAAAGTTATCAAACACCCCCCTGCAACAATGATATGGTCATGTATTATTAACAATTTACCTGGGCCGTTGTTTTTCGTGGAAGGAACAATGAACCAAAATTCCTATAAGCAGGTCCTCGAACGAATTTTATTGCCCTTCTACCATACACTCGACCCAACAGAAGGTCCATACACCTTCATGCAGGATGGGGCACCTTGCCACCGGGCTAAATCAATAATAAAAATTTTGTCTAACAAAAATCTGCCTTTGCTCCCCTGGCCTGGAAATTCTCCGGACCTTAATCCTATAGAAAACGTATGGAGCATGTTAAAAAATAAGGTATACTCATTCCCAAATCCGACAGTAGACTGTCTAAAAAAAAAATTCAAAAAATTAGGTCAGAAGACGAAGAAATAAAAAACACGATAAAACAGTGCATTTTAAGTATGCCAAAAAGAATTGAGGCAGTTATTTCTGCCAAAGGTGGAAATAATAAATACTAACTATATTTATATGAAAATATATGCATAATTTAAGCGTAATAAAGTGTTCTTGTGTAAATAAAATTCAATGTTGTTTTATTCAAGGTTTTCTCTGAGTTATTCCTGTTTGAATTGAGAAATTGCGCGAAATTCTGCGTGGCCCTAATTCATTGAGTAGATACTGTACATATTATCAAATGTACTGCAAATTTCTGAATTAACCTTATTATTTTCTATTTATGAGCAATCATATTCTCGTATAACTTTTCAATGTCAATGCAGAACCCACAGTATTGCATTTCATTATTAATACCATAGCTGTGGTTTCCTAGTATACAAATACATCCTTATTCATAGAGACGTCTAAGGCATAGGTCGGCAAAGTGCGGCTCGGGAGCCGTAAGCGGCTCTTTGACCTTTTGGGTGCGGCTCCGGCTTTTTCGACTCTTTTCAAGCTTGAACCTTATTAAAAGCATACTGAGAAATTGTCTTAATAATGAGAATTTGGAAACGTACTAAAAATAACGACATACAAACAAGGCGCGGTCCATCCATACATGCCGTGGATGCTCCGTATCCCTTGCACTTAAGAGTAAAAAGATTTTGACTTCTATCCGTAAACAGCAATACTGCAAATTAAATATTTTGATATTTCTACATCGACCTTTATGTAATTTTTCTACGAATCATCCTCAAGTTTAAGTGAATAAAAATTCAGGTATGTCATATTTTTTATTCGTTCATTTTTCGTTTATACGAATAACATATTTTGTATCTGTAATTATTGAGTTATGGAGCTTTGGATTCAGGGAGATAATTTTATATGGTACCTAATTGTATCTTGTTCGTGGTCTAGCGTATAGATGAGCATATTTGATATCTAGTACTAGTAAGTACGAGTATAAACATTTGATGCCCAGCATCCCTTCTACAAAAATTCACCGACCGCCACTGATACAAGCCTGACTTGATAAAACTTTCAATGGAGATGCAAGGACATTATTCGCAATAAGTATTGTTCTTGTGGATACCTTGCTATCAAAAGTTTTTTTTATCAGTGAATAAAACCCTTATTATGTCTGAAATCAATTTTTATTGGAGTTACCTGTAATTTAATATAGGTCTAAAATTTTAATTAAGGTGTACTAGAATTTCAAACTGATTTGGCGCTCAACATTTTTTTTCATCGTTGTTATGTGCTTATTTGGCTCTTTGGCTAAGAAGTTCGCCGACCACTGCTCTGAGGTATCAACACAAGGTATAGATTGTATTCTAAGAAGAAATCTCAAACTACGTTCACTATCAACATTTTTTAATGTATCTATCTAATATAATTCATTTATTGGTCGCTACACAACTGGCTATATAACAACTACAAACTGTAGTTCCTTCAAATGAAAGAAACCATTCACATAGGTAGGTACACATTTTGATTGGTATAATACCAATATTTAAATGTGTAAAATCCCACTAGGACATTGATTCTATGGTTGATAGATTTCCTGTTTTGACCAGTTTTTTGGTACCATTCTATGCTTTTAACATTGAAGGAGAAGTACAAAATAAACCAGATGCTTCCACGAAATGGAAAAAAAACATTTTGTTGATTTTATCAGACAGAAAAATATTGTGTTATTAATTTAAATTTCAAATTATCTTAATCTTCACAAACTTAATAATTTTTCAAATTAAAAAAATAAACAGGCCATTATAACAAAATATTAAATCGTACGAAATTTGTACGAAAACCGTACGAAAATTGATACATTAATTTATAAATCAAAAATAACAAATCAAAAATAGTAAAAAACCATTTATAAAAAATAATAAAAAACATTTAAAGATTGGGTGTCGTTGATTGTATCGTAATTACCGTAATTAATTGTGATAGGATGACTAATTAATATCGATTTAATTAATAAATATTAGTACAGCAACGCAATAATTTAATTATTTAAAAAAATCACAACAACAACAACACTGAAAGAACTGTTCATCGACTTCTCAGAAGAACTTTCCAAATGAATATAGCCATAAGATTGTTATATGGTCAACTGCCCAGGGAGCAAACATGTGTGTATGTGTGTTTGTATTGTACAGTGTACACCGCACAACACACCTACAAACAAGATACAAGTATTGTGTATAGAAGGTATACACTCTCGTAAACCGAAACGAGTCAAGTCTCGTGACTCTGACTCACCAGAATTCGCAAAATGGTACAGACTGGTTCTAAATCATGAAAAAGGTTTTTCAGGAATTTTTAAATGTTTTCATAGTTACACTTTCAAACAAAGGCAATCTTTGTACGGTTACATTTTCAAGAGAAGGCAATGTAAGAGACATTTAAAAAAAATTAAGTGAAAATGTTTTTTTTTTAACTCCATGACATTTAAAACTTTAAAAAATATGTAAGTCGATTCCCAGGTCATAAAATTTTTACACCGATTCTGCCGATTTT
Source organism: Brachycentrus maculatus (assembly GCF_059751285.1). Taxonomy (NCBI): domain Eukaryota; kingdom Metazoa; phylum Arthropoda; class Insecta; order Trichoptera; family Brachycentridae; genus Brachycentrus; species Brachycentrus maculatus. The sequence continues at coordinate 2,338,181 of NW_028280950.1, forward strand.
AGATGGACTTAATTAGTATTAACTTTTACCTCAAAATTTTTATGTAGTTTTAATGACCTAAATTTATAATATTTCCACTCGGAAAATCAAATGTGTGAATATTAATTAACACACGTATTGAAAAAAGGAAAAATTCAGGCATTATTTTTTATTGGTCGTTCGGTTCTACCTTGCTCATCCAATACTACTCATAAAGTGACAGCGATAAGGAAATTATCAACTTATTTGTATGAACGTTTATGGTAATGATATGACATTCTGGTACTTAGTTACTGTAACAGTATTCAACAAACTCACGTAAATAGAGAGGATTGAATTCCACATACCTCTGTTATCACACGTTTGTTTTAAATAATAACAAATAAATAAAAGCGGTTAGTTTGATTTCTGCGTGTTATCTTTAAAAGTCTGGTATCTTATAAAAATCGTTAGCGCTTAGAGACATCTCAGATTTTAATTGTAAATTAGTCAAATAATTATTCACATATTTTAATGACACTTTAATTTACATGAAAATTCATAATTTTATATCCTTTTTACATTTATAAGCAGTTAAAAAAACAGGTTTATTATAAGAATTCAGATCGATTATATATATATATATATATAGTAATGTTCTGAATATTACATTAATAATAAGTTAGCATAGGTATCCGAAATCTTCATTTATATGCATGTTGAGTGTATCGTTAATTTAATAAATGTAGAATATAATAACCATAAAATGCGATAAGTACTGAATTTTATTTTTTTTTAAATCAGGGGCCTGAAGGATTAAGACAAGCCAAATATATATATGACGTGGGAATATTAATATCAACACTTCATAATTAAAAATCCGTTACTTGTATATTCATATATTATACCTACATTCATACTCGTGGTATGTAATTTTTAGTAGGTTATTATTTATTACATTATTGCCTCCTGCGAAAAATATTATGAAACCCGAAGTAAACCACCGACTAAATAACATTTTGCAAAGTAAACAAGTCTGAAAAGTTAACATCGTCTCGCACACATCCTCACAACACCTACACGAATACACACGAGATATCTTTTCAAAATGGAGGCTCGAGCTTATTAATTCTAAAAATAAAATTCTGTAAAGTTGCAACACATTTCTTAATAAACTAAATAAACAATAAATTACACTGTACGTAGTAAAATTGCGAAAAATTGCACGTTTCTCAATACTTCATACAGTGTTTCAATAATTATATTTAATGACTGTCATCTTAAAAAGCCTTCACTGTAGAGATTTTAACGTGTAAAAAAAATCGCCAAGAAATATTTTCTTAACTTTAACGAAACGCACATTTCATTTAAAAATATGATGAGAGATGAGAATGCTGCAGACAGGCGCAAAAAATACAAAGCTTTAGTAGATGACCGTCTCTGACGCGGTGAAAAAACTGTTTATTAGACTTAAATTTATTGGTTATCTATCTAGTTTTGGGCAAAGTTTTGTTTAAAGAACGGTGTTCCCACACCAGCCGGCGCGGATCATTGTTTTTTTATCTCGTTATTTTGGTAGAAAATTTAATGAAGATTTAAGGTGAATGACGTAAAAAATCCTACATAAATTATTTACATTAATTGAAGATATTAAATATTTTAATCGATTAGATTTTAGTTAGTGAATTGAGATAGGACGTAGACTACCTGAATATATTGTAAACCAGGCGATCGCTATGGATCTTCCTCGAGAGTCATCTAGAGTCTAGAGGAAGACAAAAAAAACATAGATGCTACAGAAAGATAACATGATTCGAAGGCATGGCCTAGGCGACGTTGTATTGATATAGGTAGGTTCTTCTATGATTAGAAGAACCTACAACCTGAGGACGAGGAGAGTTGACATTAACAGTCTACAAAGACGATAAGTTGGGATAGAGCAAGGAAGATGATTTTAGTTAGTTGGAAAAATAATGGTGAAAACTTTAACTTCGATTAAGATTTAATATATTTCCTTCCTTAATCAAGCTTGCATTTTTATAAGGAGTTTTATAAGGAGGACTCCTGACAATTCATCGGCAGTTTTCGTCTGAACTGAAGGATTGTCGTGGAAGGATGCAAAGAAGCAGTCAACCGAACCTGGAGGCAGGTTGTGGATTGCATATGTGCCACATTGTAAGCGGATATGGATTGTTTTGGGGAAGATTTTCAGTGTTAACCCACAGGGCAATTTAATTTTATCGACATAATAATACGTATAAAAGTAATTTCTTCATTGTATGAAAACATCATACAAATAAACAACGATTTTTGTATGTTATATTTTATCATACAAATTTATTATTTTTTACTCTCGGAATAAGAAAAAAACGCAGAAGCGTATTTTTAAACACCAGATTAAATGGTAATTTGATTAATTCTGCCGAAATCAAAACACCTGTGCAAATATAAACCAAAATTTGAGTAAATAGCCAGAGCCATCTAGGTTCATTGTAACTCCCAAAGTTTTATTTATTCAGTTATGTAATTAATATCAACGGATATAAAATATATGTAAAAGAACAAACATACCTATGTACATTTAAAATGTAACATAGATATCCTGCTACATATACTTAATAGCATCTATGTACATTTAATATAAATTCATAAAATTCAGTTTAAAAAATCGTTCAAAAAATAATATTGCTAGCTTCGCATAATATGCAAAAAGTCAGACAGACACAAAACATGACGACTGTACTATTTCTATTGTCCTCAGGTGAACCCATGAAATTCGGAATTAACGCGGAAAATAGGTGTATTCGCGACGGTCACGTATTTTTCAATAAAAACAAAGATATTAAAATTTGATGCACAAACAAAAAATCTTTTGTTTTTGGGGCAAACATCGACTTATGTAAAGTTGGGCATTGAAAATAGCATCAGCGCAGCGTCGCGGCGTAGCTCGTCGTTCGTCAAATCGATGCGGAAAAACCAGTCAATATATAGATTTTACCTATTAATACTAATGTAAAAAATATATTAACGAAATTTTGAGTGTGTCCAAATACTTGTTCACAAATCTGGATTATCTCCAATTATAGGAGTGATTTATCATATTATTTTTTGACATCTCATGAATAATTTCATGAACATAGATGGAGAATGTAACAAGTGTGTAAAGTGATCACTTAAACCAGCCTATGGCGATCGTTAGCCCCGTAGATGCCCAGACTTTCATATTCTTTCCATATCTTAATATATTATTGGGATGTCAAAAATGATAAAAAATAAAAAAAAAATAAAAAATAACAATTGAGAAATAAAATCGGTTTTCTGTAAAAATTAAGTGATTTTGGTTGGTTGGAAGATATTGCTTTTTGGCAATAAGCCCGCCAATGTACTTATTTCTTTTCTGTACATAAAGTTTAAATAAATAATGTAACCCTTAAGTTAAGATATTTTTCTGAAGAAAAAAAATGATAAATCAAAATGAAATTCTTTGAAAACAATAATCATGTTACAGTATAAGTAAACGACATTTTACATACTTATATTTTTGGAATTCAATATCTTTCCCTTACGCCATAAAGGATTACTTGCTTTAAAGTGATAATAACAAACTTATTTCTGAAGAAATAGATGGTTGTTTGGATATATTCTCGCGTAAAACATAAACAGTCTAATAAAGAAGGATTTATTTTGAATTGTTTCAATATACAACCTTGCTACGTAAGCAAATTTCAGAGAAATTTTCACGAAATATTTCGCAACACATATGCTGCGTGAATCAGCCAATTTTAAATCTCGGCCGATTATTTTAATATGTATTTTGTTTTTACTTATCATTGAATAATTTGAAATGCAGTCAAAATAACTGTTTTTTGTTTGTTCTGAAACTTCTCGGAGCTACTGATAAATGATTAAACAGCTCCAAGGCTTCGTAGATGGGCAAAGGGATGAGATGAATCGAGGTGTTTTCCCCATAGTCAAACCAATTAAACACGTTATTTTTAGAGCTCTTATTTTGACCAATAGGGCCTTCAATTCCATCTCCACAACCCTGGGGTCGATATGGCCTTTGGAGATAATATTAAAAAATATAATTACTGTAATTTTTTAAAAAATATTCACAGAATTTACTTTTTTTTGGTCATATTTACTTTTTTAAAGGTTTTTTTTTAATAAATATTAGTGATGCTAGTATATAACCAGTCAATCTCGAAAGCGGTAGACTAAAATCTCGGTGAGTATTATATACTAACAATACCAACATTTTAGAAAAAAAAAGTTTTAAAAAGTTTAATTAGTATGTCCACTGTAAATTCGGTGTTGAGTATAACTAGGTTTTATTATTTTACGGTATTTTCCTCATAAAAAATATGAATATCAGTGTTTAATTATTTAAATATTGAAAAAAATTATAATTATTTTTACAATAACAATGAATATCTTTAAAATTATGTTTAATAATATTGCACATTTAAAGCAATTTCATATATTTTTTTTAAATAACATATCGCTCACTCCTTTCAAGAACGTCATAAATAAAAAATCGTCAATTTTCAGTTGTGCATGTTTTCGGAATGCCCAGAAAATGTACTATATCCCAGCAAAAGAGGCATATTTTTATCTTAATATTTACCCGCTACAGGGCAGAAAGTGATGTTTTTGCATTTTTAAGAAAATGTATTGTTTAATTATTTTTTTAAATTTATTAAATATTTTTCAAATGGAGAAAAAACATTCAGGTTTTACCTAAAAAGATGTGTTGCACAGTAAAAAGTTCAGTAAGTTGCTTGATATTTATTTTTAATACATTGTATCATATTTTCAAACTTTAAAAACGATCTCCTGAAAAATCAAGTATTTTGATTTATGACGTTCTTGAAAGGAGTGAGCGATATATGTTTTAATGAATTATACACATTTAAATAGGAATAGTTGTTAGAAAATTATTAAATATACTACAAATTTAATAAAAAATGACTTGTAAAAAATATTTTTAAAAAATCCTAGCATTTCTACGTATTCGTCAGGTCGAAAACATTGAATATTCATGAGTGTGGGTTCGACTCCTACACTAATTACCAACATAATATTTATTATTCTAATATGTTATCTTTTTAAATTGTTTCTCGTTTTTATGAAACGGCCTTTTGAAAAATCAGTTTTAGCAAATAAAAATCTATCAGCGGAAGCTAAACTGGCAGTACACAATGGAGTTCTGGTTCCAACCCTTATGTATGGAAGCGAAGCATGGAGTTGGCAAAAGAAGGATGAAAGCAGACTGAATGCAGTCGAAATGCGATCCCTCAGACGAATGTGTGGCAAAACGATGTTTGATAGATGTTCGAATGATGAAATAAGGAAAGAATGTAAGGCTGAGATAAGCATTATCGATAAAATTAAGAAAGGTGTGTTGAGATGGTTTGGACATGTGGAGCGTATGAGCGAAGAAAGAACGGTTAAACAAATTTATGGAGCGAATGTAGTAGGAAAAAGAAGCAGAGGACGACCGAGGAAAACTTGGCACAATCAGGTATGTCAAATACTTGAAAGCGGCCGGGTCAGGAGTCGTAATAATCGTCGGGTATGTATGAGGAGATGCATGAATGTAGAAGAGGCAAAGAATGTTTGCAAAGACAGAGTGATGTGGCGTTCGATTCTCTCTGCCTACCCCTGCGGGGAAGCGGCGTGATGGTTAGTTAGTTAGTTAGTTAGCCTTTTGAATCTGCAGATCGAATTGTTAACGAAACTTTGACTTACGTAACTTAAAGAGTATTTTCGTTGATAATTCATATCGCGAGTGTGAAATTTAAATATATTTACATAGTGATCAAACCTATAGTTTTTTTACTATTGTATAACGTGGACGCACAATACATTCATGTTGAAACGAAGAGCTACTTATCGTGAATACTGAAATCTCCTGAAGTCTAGAGAAACTTGTCTATTGGTACAACAGGTAGTTCTTCCTCTAACCCTCTTCCTCACCCAATGATATCGCTCACTCCTTTCAACAACGTCATATATCAAAAAACTTGATTTTTCAGGAGATGTTTATAAAGTTTAAAAAAATAATAAAATGTATTTTAAAAAAAATATCAAACCACTTATTTGACTTTTTACTGTGCAACAGATCTTTTTAGGTAAAACCTGAATGTTTTTTCTCCATTTGAAAAATACAAGTATATTAAAAAAATAATACCTTTTCTTCAAAATGCAAAAACAACACTCTCTGACCTGTAGCGGGTACATATCAAGTTAAAAATATGCCGCTTTTACTGGGATATAATACATTTTCTGAGCATTTCGAATACACGCACAACTGAAAATTGACGATTTTTGATAAGTATATGATGTTGTTGAAAGGAGTGAGCGATATATAGGGCTCTACAGGGTATTGACACATTGAGTAACATTAATAATAATAATTAATATGCGTGAAAGCTGGATGATCAGTCTCCCGCTCCAAGTATTCGGTCGAGAGTGGATTATAGGCACTAATGTGTCGGGTTGTGGTCCCGTGGTTAGTGTCGCGGACTGTTAAGTCAAAGTGTCTCGGTTCGAACCCACTCTACCACAATTTGATACCTATTCCTAATAATGAGCCGCTTCTGCTCACAGAAATAGTATGAAAATGAAGTATTTTAGAAAATTATAAAAACACAAATATTTTTATTTTATTTTTGGAAAAAAATTATAAGAAATTACCGTTAATTTTTTTTAAATCACAAAACGGCAATGTAATTTATGCTATGCAATCAGAATCACGTGTTGTTATATTATATTATACCGCAAGACCTACAAGGTAATTGGTCTCGGAATTAAATTTAATTGAATGAAATTGAAATTTTATTCACTGTATCCCTTCCTGAAAAAATCCTGAAACGAAAAATAATGTCGAGCGAAATTTCCGTTAGATCTTCCTTCCCTTTCCTGTTACCTTCGCTGCCATAGGAAAATGTGAAAACTCTATACTGACAACACAATTTACTAAGTATTTTTATATTAAAATTTTTGTCGTTTTGTCATTTTAATGTGAAAATAGTGTTTCCAAGTTTTTACAAATGGTAATAGCGAATCAAATATAATAAAGTAGGTATTTAGATCTTCAATATTAAATTCCTCACGCAAGATACCAAAATATAGTTGGAATAAGTGTCGTTAATAGAACTTAATCGTTCCGAGAAATATTACTAGGTTATTGCTCATCACTGGGTGATGACATGTTTGTTGCCAGCCGATTTCCTTAACTAAGGCATTGAATATATAGGTATTAAAAATTAACGCTCAATTTCTCTCCATCAAAACAGAAATTAACACTTGAATGGAAAACCTCTCGGCATTGTCACTTACTAGATATTTCTACTTTGTTAAATATAAAACACAACGGGGTAAACGAAATGGTGAACAGTTTGTATTTGGCATTGTTATATAAAGCATAATTATTATCATTGGCATTGCGTTTGAATTTTGATTACATTCGTAACTACATTACAAGTTAAACAAAGTTGGAGCACGTTCAAACTAAATTTAATATTTTTATAAAAAATAATATACTCATAATTAACAGTATGACAATGACTCAAGTCTCTTCCAATTGTCTATGTTCCCACTGATTAATTAAAAAATTAAAAAATAAATAAATACATAAAAATAAGAAACAAATCCTACCCCCTCTTCTTTGAACTTAGTTTTACATACGGTGTTTGAAAATGACGCGGAACGCATCGAAATAGATTTTAAGAAATAGTGGTATGTACTAAGTAAAACTTAAATTAAAAATAAATATTTTCAGCTTGAATTATTGTAAAATTGTTTTATCGTTATATTAATGGTCCAGTTTTCTTTTTTTGTGATAATTTTATCGTTATAAAAGTAATATTCATTATGAAAGTGTAACAACGGAATCGATTCCAGGGGTCAGGGTTCTGACACGCGGCTTCCAGCAAAGGAGCATGCATAATTATGATTATTTTAATGTGGACACATAGGTGCTTCAGTGTTCACCAATTCGGCCGCTGATTATAACACGGAATACATATGTAACACGACATCTAACGATTGAAGTTTATCTGTAATTGAAATACAAATTGAGTTTATCGCGACACTGACTCTGAGATACGGGTGGATCATTCAGCAATCGATATTTTACGGTTCAGTTCGCTCGTAAATAAAATACAAAGTATATACATAATCATATGTTCATGTCCACATATCGCACACCTAGATCAAAACTGTATCAACTCAAGAAATATGATGTATTAGATAATAACTTATTCTCATTCTATAGACACTTTCACAATTTCACCGATTTGTCAATATCATATTATTCGAAATATAGCACTACCATATATCGCTCACTCCTTTCAAGAACGTCATAAATCAAAAATTGACAATTTTCAGTTGTGCATGTTTTCGGAATGCCCAGAAAATGTACTATATCCCAGCAAAAGCGGCATATTTTTAACTTAATATTTACCCGCTACAGGGTAGTAAGTGTTGTTTTTGCATTTTGAAGAAAAGGTATTGTTTAATTGTTTTTTTTCAATACACTAAATGTTTTTCAAATGGTGAAAAAACCTTCAGGTTTTGCCTAAAAAGATCTGTTGCACAGTAAAAAGATCAATAAGTGGCTTGATATTTATTTTTAATACATTGTTTTATATTTTTAAACCTTAAAAACGTTCTCCTGAAAAATCACGTTTTTTTATTTATGACGTTCTTGAAAGGAGTGAGCGATATGTTCCTTTTGGTGAATAAAAGAGTTTGATTCTCTCTGCCTACCCCTTCGGAAAGCGGCGTGATATTTAGTTAATTAGTTAGTGTGAAACGTTTTAATGTAAATATTATTTAATAAGCATTGTCCATTCATAAAAGAAAACAGGAAACTTCTATTACATAAGGCGACATCACTATACGATTTTCGTCTGTCCTAAAAAACAGTTTTATTGAGTTGTTACTCTTTTGATCCAGGGGTAATATGTAATAAACGTGTTGAACTACATTACCATGCTGTTGAGTGTAAAATCACATGCGTAATGTAATTGCGCGAGAATTGAATCCGGAATGCGCGCGGTGCATTGCACTCGCTAACTAATTGAACAATAAAATAATAAATATATTAATCTTTTCTCCGCGTCTGCCGTACTTAACGAATTGTCACATCATTACGTGGACTGAGTTTATTATTACTCCGTCAGGAAGTAGCGGTTTAGAGCTGAATGAAATCACTAATATTTTTATCTGACGTGGAAATAATACACGCCATCGTTTACAAGCATTGTCATATTATAAAGGCATTATTAGTTTCATAATGGTTATGATTTGTGAAACTCATCGACGCAAGATGCCAATATAATCAAAAGGATGAAAATCATACTGTATGTTAATAATAAAAATAAATAATAAAACCCTTATCCACACCCCAATGGTGCATAGGGCACTGCGTTATATAAACGCAGTGTTATCTTGATCGTTTACACATGAAGGAAAGGTGATCAGCCCTCCGCTTCAGGTACCAGTCCAGGGTAATATTGAATAAATATTATAGTGAAAAAATATTTATTTTACCCCCCTTGGGAATCGAACCCGGGATCTCCAGAACGGTAGCCGAGCGTGCTGACCATTACACTACGGAGGTACTTTATGTTACGTAGGTAAAATAGTTTTCTAATAGTATACAAATCCTATTTATACTTGATTAGTAAAAAAATTGGTTATTTGGAAAATTAGTGTATAATGAATGACGCAGGTTTCTGAGTCAGACTGATTTTTTCGTTGTTTTATTCTTACAGCTGAACAAATTCGGAAACTCCAAAACAACTAAAACAACAACGTTTTTATAATCACCAGACTGTGAAGTTTGCAAGGTATACAAGTATAAAGGTGTACTTAACTCGACAGGGAACCTGTAACTTTACTAAAATTATGTAAGGTGATTATTTATATACCTGCTTAATTGTTATAACAATATGCATAGTATTAGTATAATATTACGCATTTGTGTTTTTGAAAAAAATTTATAATTAAAATGTATTTTTTTTAAAATCACTATAAATATTTTATTATAACTTAATTATAATGTCTACCGGTTTCGAAGCTTACCGCTTCTTTTCAAGACAATCAGTCTTGATAAAGAAGCGGTTAGCTTCGAAACCAGTAGACATTATAATTAAGTTATAGTAACATATTAATAGTGATTTTAAACAAAGTTACATTTCAATTATAAAATGGAAAACCAAAAAGTTAGTGCTTCAAATATAAATTATGTGAAAAAATCTGATTCGTAATAACGAATCAACCAATATTAAAATATATCTATTAGGGCAAGTGAAACAAACCTTGATTATAATTTGATTGGAATATTGGATAGCTGAAACTTTTAAGGTTTCGTGGCTAGACAATCAAGACGAAGAGACAGAAATACATTATAATCTAATGGAAGATTTGGGTATATATCTAACATTTAATTAAGCCTCTCAAAAACCAGCAATATATTTTATTGTCGTACCTACTTTTTGTACTACTACAAAAATAACCGTGTATACAAATTTTCCACGCTTCATTATATCGATGCCTAGTTTCGGCAGTCATTACAGAAATTTGAAAATACCTAATAAGGCGAAACAACTGTCACAAATGTAATTTTTGTGTTTTTAATAATACATTATAATGTAGTACACTCTAAAAAATTGATTTTAATATTTAATATGTAAAATTAAATTAAAACATCATAATGGGAGATATATATACGTCAACTGCGCCGCTACTAGCTACACTTAGTACCAAGAGGGCCTTTTCATTTTTCACGCTACGCAGATAAGTGTTTACGTTTCAGTCCTCGTTTACGTTTCAGTGACTGATGAAATAATACACACAGAGATCGGTAAATACAATATTTAAAAATTCATTTAAAATATGATTACACTCGCAGATACCTAACTGTGTATTGGCGCAACATGAGATAGATCTGGTTTTTGTAATCAATTGGCAAAGGCACGCAAACACCACGCCACCGAGGCGGATCGCCGAGCATCTTTGCTCCGCGAAAAACACAGCGATCACGACAACCGCAGGCAGCAGGCAACACAGCGATGCTTTTTGTGCAACGTCGCCTAATGGAAGTAACTCCAAACTTTTATTGCGATCGAGGAATTTTCTATGGCGGCGAGAGTGTACTGGTAGAATTTCTCGCGCTCCCCGCGTATACTACACTCTGCGAACCACCACCACCAATCGGCAAACGAAGAAATGCTCCGACCCAACAACCCGATGTCTCTTTCCTCTGCCGCTCCATCCCCAAATCTCCCAATTTCCCAGCTAAACGACGGTCCCGAGACAGAAAGGCAACGACCATCCGTCAAATACTAACGCACATCACACGAAACAATTCTCCTTTCCCATTCTGAACATTTATTATATCAAACGATTATTTATCAGGTCTGGGCGACCAGCCTTAGCACGCGGGCAAAACCTCGTCAATACGCTCGTTTTTGGTTATCCACCACTCATATACTATTATACTTGCCTCTAAAGGCGCGCACACATACACGCGTGCATCGGACAATCACCCATACACTTATAGCAACAAAAAACTGGCCAAGAGCTTATCGGCGTGATTTGTACGAGCGGCAAAGCGAAGAAAGGGATGGATTGAGAATAAATTCTCGATTCTTAGTAAAGAGGTTCCTACGCAAGGGAAAAATAAATTGTTGCCAAATTAAAATAGTTGCGAATAAAATACTGCATTTTTTTTATCCCAAATTACGGAAATTATTTTCGAAAAAAATATTTTTATTTTTAAAGAATTTTGTTTCTTATACGAATAAACCTAGTTTCTTTAATGAAAAATCGAGAAAACATTTTGAAAATAAAATTTCACTCACCATTGGCGGTTGTGTATCCCCAGTCGGCACTCATGTCGATATAAACTTTTTGTCGTATAACAAACTTAAACGTGCGCTAAGAAGGCGTTATATATTTTTCTGTACACGAGCAATAATATCTCCGTTCGCCCAGCAAAAGGAAGTTGTCAAAAGTAATTTAATAAAATTATAATTCGCCGGGGAAGGCAAGTATATCGTATTAGTTGTTGGACGTTTGGGCGATCACTGTTGCCGCGAGTAAACTATACGCCGCCAGCCGCCGTACTCCCTCTTCCATCTCTGGTGGATTTACTGTCACGGGCGGCTCGTACGATTCCCCCACCATAACGCTAAATTACCCCGAAAAATCACCCAAAACCCACTAAACACAATAAGCTTAACATAATAACCTTTTAACATTTACAATACACGCTGCGCCCTTTTCATCTGATGCATTTCTTTGAGAAAAAACAAAGTTGAACAATTTACACTTTTTCATTACGGAGCGCCATTGTGTACGTCCTTGTCGCACGTGGAACGAATGCGACTTAGGTTTGAGCGCACGTCTCTTTCTTACAGCGCCACTTTGCAGTGAGTTGAAGTGAGACGACTGATGTACGTCAGTTCGGTCTTTTGACAATATCAGTCATTCGCTTTGTTGATGTTTACACTTTTCGAATATGATAAACAGAATGGTAGAGTTCTGGCGGGAGATTCAAATTTCTTGCAAAAGTAGGTAGCCGCTTTCAACTTGCAAATAACACTGGCCAACGATTTTATAACTGAAATTTTAATGACTGATTTGGACTGAGTTAATCGTTTTTATTCAATGTCTATATCAAGCTTGTATCACGTCAAGTTTTGATGTTACAGTCATATTGTTGTTTGTATGGACCCCATACGTTGAAACCGTAATACTGGTTGGTATCTTGACATGTTATAGTCTAAGGTCTAAAAGGGATTCAAAAAAAGTATTGATAATTGTGGAGTAACTGTGGAAATATATTAACTTATATTAATATTGAATACGACAGTATTATATGTTTATATAGGTATATTTATACATAAATAATAAGATAAACTTTAGTCAATATCTGAATACAAAATATCCTTAACTAAAAAATCTGACGTGCCACATTTTTTTGCTTTCGTTTTTGAATTCAGCTACGCAAAGTGCATAAAGATCAGATATTTTCATAATAAAAGTTGTAAATTGTTGGCCAGTATAATCGAATAAATTAACGTGCAAGGTATATTATCTGTAAATATTATATATTGAAAACATCCTCCTTATTTTTAGAATACATACCAATTTTCTATAATAAATGCGCTGATATTTGGGTGTTGAAAAATATAAAGCATTTGAATAGTCCGAACATAATCCAAAATAAATATTACATACTCAGTATCTATTTTTTTCACTGTAATATGTATTCGATATTATCCTGGACTGGTACCTAAAGCGGACGGATGATCACCTTTCCTTCCTGTGTTAACGATCAAGATAACACTGCGTTTATATGATCCAGTGCCCTATGCATCACTGGGTGCAGATGAGGGTTATATATACCTATTCTTTAAGGAAGAATTTTTTAAGGTGGTATAGACATGTGGAGCGAATGGATAACGAGAGAATGACTAAAAAAATATATGAGGCGAATGTGTACGGGAGAACAGAACGAAGACGGCCGAAAAAGACTTGGCACGATCAGATCAATCAGAATCTAAAATCTGGTGGTGTCAAAAGTCTGCGTCGATGATGTATGGATGTGAAGGATTCGAAGAGTGTATGTCAGTACAGAAGAGTGTAGCGTTCCATCCTCTCAGCCTACCCGTGCGGGGACACGGCGTGATGGTAGTAGTAGTAAATGTATTTATGTATGATATTTTTATTTCATAAATAATTCATATCAATATGTTTTACATAATTTTATATAAATGTGTGATAATATGGCAATAACTTTTTTTAATACATAATTTCATTACTTTTTACTTTTTAGTGATGAAACCGAAGGATCATTCCATTTAAACATAAAATATAGCCAGTAAAAAAATATAATATTTTTATGGCAGTTGGAATGTCTAATGTTGACATCTTTATGTAATGCTATTTCCCATTTTGACATTTCATAAATATTGCTGCATTAAATTTATAAACTGAATGTATGTTCTTTTTATTGGTTTGAATAATTTATATTTTAAAATTAATTAACACTTACTTTAGAGTAATCTTATATGTCTAAAATATTATTCTTCATAAATAAAATATTCTTCTCCATAATAATTAAAATGGAAAACATTTTATTGACATATTAACATAATGAGGAATAATATGGAGGTGTAGGTATTTACAGGGCTTATGACCTGTCATTGGTTGATCATTGGGTGATCACATTCACCATTCTACCTACGATTAACAACCTCACTACCTTAATTTTTGGAACTCCTACATATGTTTTGTATATCATTAATCTCATAACGCTATACATATGAGCTCACAAGAGCCACCTACGTTGGATCGAGAAAGCTTTTATTTAACAGAAACCCTTTTTTTGAACGTATCCAAGATCCGGACACCAGATTATTATAACCCAAGCGCCATTTTGTAAAATAGTACCTTGGGGCGCTTTAAAAATTGACACCTCTTTCTCCAAACACAAACAAATTGCCTTTGTCAAAAAAAAAACAACAACAACAAAAACCCACAAAAAATTTAGGAAATTTTTGGGCCTTTAGAGGGAATTCCCAGAATCCAAATTCAAAAGCGGACGACCGCGAAAGAGGTCGGTCGTGCTTCTTCGCGCGATTTAAAAAATACGTAAGTATGTAGATTGGAACTAGGTGTTCTTGAGGTAGTATTTTACAAATATGACGCTATTAAAAATGTTATTTTTATTATTACTTGACTTTTTTTTTAATATACAGAAACAATATTTTTATCATTTTTAAACTCCTCACCTTTTAACAACTCTTTACTTTTCAAAGCAATATATATTTATTTAGAAGAAAAACATATTTTTTCAATACAAAAACGGATTTTTAAGAAAAGAAATTAAAATACACAAAATTTTACCTAGGTTTAAAGAAAATTAAGTTGCGATTTATCATATCGCTCACTCCTTTCAAGAACGTCAAAAATAAAAAATAAATATTTTTCAGGAGAACGTTTTTAAAGTTCAAAAATATAATACAATGTATTAATAATAAATATCAAGTCACTTATCGAAGTTTTTACTGAGCAACAGATCTTTTTAGGTAAAACCTGAAGGTTTTTTCTCCATCTGAAAAATATTATTTTAAAAAAAAAATTAAACAATACCTTTTCTTCAAAATGCGAAAACAATACTTTCTGCCCTGTAGCGGGTAAATATTAAGTTAAAAATATGCCGCTTTTACTGGGATATAGTACATTTTCTGGGCATTCCAAAAACATGCACAACTGAAAATTGTCAACTTTTGATTTATGACGTTCTTGAAAGGAGTGAGCGATATATTATGCCTTAATGAATTACTTGAAATGCTTAATCTGGGGCTTCATACCTTATATTGAAGTTATTCATTCGTCTCCGTTCGACTTTCTCTCTTACTTTTTTTCGTAGTTCTCCTAGTAATAATAATCAATAAATAATTATCTTTCTATTTTTAAAAGCATTATTTAATGAAACGTTACGTATCCGGTACATAAATAAAAATATTAATCAAAATCATAGTATAAACGCTTATTATGTACGGCATCAATAGTGCCCACTCATTTATTATTTATATTTTTGTATGTGTAAAATATGTTTATTTTATCTTTGTATTTTATTAAATTTTTTCGTCCTATTGAATATTGCGCATGCGCATTTCATCGCCAGTATGGATGAACAAACACATTTCTAATTCTAACCCTTATCCGCACCCGATGGTGCATAGGGCACTGCATCGTATAGAAACAGTGTTATCTTGATTGTTAAATACACGAAGGAAAGGTGATCAGCCTTTCGCTTCGCCTATAAAATCACTAATATTTATTTTGACCCTCTTGGGAATCGAACCCGGGACCTCCAGCATGGAGGCGAACAAACATTTGACCAGAAAAATATACGTTTTGGAAATTAAGACATCTTTTCCATAAAATGGGCGATATGGTAAGTAAAAGAATATCATGTTTTCTGTAATTAAATTATCGTAAAAAATATTTTACTTGAATACAGTTAACCTCCCTTTAACGCTGAGATAGGTACCGCGTTATCGGAGGGGACATTACAGGGATGTTATTGTTTTGAAATTTTATTTAAATTTTAAATGACACTAAAATGACTGATTACAGTAATTTCCGCTATTTAAAATATAAAAATACAATTGAAAACATAAATCCCTTATGAAATTCCCGAAGGCAAAGGGGTACATATCGCTCACTCCTTTCAAGAACGTCATAAATCAAAACTTGTAAATTTCCAGTTGTGCATGTTTTCGGAATGCCCAGAAAATGTACTATATCCCAGCAAAAGAGGCATATTTTTAACTTAATATTTACCCGTTACAGGGCAGAAAGTGTTGTTTTTGCATTTTGAAGAAAAGGTATTGTTTGATTATTTTTTTAAATAAAGTAGTTATTTTTCAAATGGAGAAAAAACCTTCAGGTTTAACCTAAAAAGATCTGTTGCACAGTAAAAAGTGCAATAAGTGGCTTGATATTTATTTTTAATACATTGTGTTATATTTTTAAACTTTAAAAACGTTCTCCTGAAAAATCAAGTATTTTGATTTATGACGTTCTTGAAAGGAGTGAGCGATATGTCAACGTTGTAGGGGGGTTTAATGTAATTTAATTATGACGTCACCAAAAAATCCTTAATCGTGGAACGCTATCTTGTTCTAGAATGTGTCAAATTAAATCACAATTATTTTCCGAGTGATGACTGTAATATCGTAGGTAACTCATTCACAATCTCAGTATTGCTGCGATGTCACGAAAATGACGTGCATGTGTGAGAACATATCGCTCACTCCTTTCAACAACGTCATATATTTAAAAAAAACTAGACTTTTAAAGTTTAAGAATATAATGAAATGTATTAAAAATAAATATGAAGCCACTTATTGAACTTTTTACTGTGCAGAAGATCTTTTTAGGTAACACCTGAAGGTTTTTTCTCCATTTGAAAAATATTTAGTTTTTTTTAAAAACAATTAAACAATACATTTTGTTCAAAATGCAAAAACAACATTTTCTGCCCTATAGCGGGTAAATATTCAGTTAAAAATATGTCGCTTTTGCTAGGATATAGTTCATTTTCTGGGCATTCTGAAAACATGCACAACTGAAAATTGACGATTTTTGATATATGACGTTGTTGAAAGGAGTGAGCGATATGTATTTCCTTATCCATAATTGAAAATATTGTTTATCAAGTAACTGATCGTAAACTAATTCTACGTAAATTAAGCATATAATCACGGTTGACGATCTGGCATAAGTACCTACTTATTTTAAAAAAAAAATGATTTGTCGCTTTTAACGGGATATTCGCAAATACATAATTTATTAACCGGCAAACCACCAGAGGGGTTACATTTCAGTTCACGCCCGATTTTTTTTAAGAATGTGTGTTGGATATTTTTTGTTTGTTTTTTTAGAATACTTACAGAATTTTTCTTTCAACTCTTTACCTTTCAATAACTTTTTTCTTTTCAAAACCATACAATTATTTCAAACAAAAACTTATTTTTTCGACGCAAAAAACAGTGTTTTAAGAAAAAAATTTACATAGAACGTTACCTGGATTTAGAGAAAATTAACTTGCAACTTAACGCGTATTGGGCCTTAACATCAATACCAACATTCTGACTCAAAATCCCAATGGTGCCCTACATCCGATCGGCGAGTTGTTTACTTGATTCTTTATTATGTAATATATATCACACCCCTAGTTCAAAAGAGTATCAACTCAAAAAAACTGTTTTTTCAGGAAGACGAAAACGTATAGCGATGTCGCCTTATGTAATAGAAGTTTCCTGTTTTCTTTTATGAATGGACAATGCATATTAAATCATATTTACATAGAAACATTTCATACTAACTAACTAACCATCACGCCGCTTCTCCGAAGGGGTAGGCAGAGAGAATCGAACTCTTTTATTCACCAAAAGGAACATATAACGCTATATATTGAAGAATATTGAAGATATTGACAAATCGCATAAATTGATAAATGCGTCTTCGTTTTTAGAATCCGAATAAGTGATTATCTAAAAAAATCATAATTTTTATGTTAGTAATAAAGACAAAAAATAATTACAATAAAAATAAATCATATTACCAACAAAACAATAAAAAATAAGTATAAGTCCCTCTCCAAGCACAGGAGCTTAGTCTCTTAATTGGAGAGAACCGCGTTATTAATTTTAAGATTGTAAAAGTAGATATGTCTAGAAAATTAATTAAAATTATAACTTTATTTTTTTTTACCATATTAAATAAAAATATCATATGTACTATACACATGACGATAAGGTAATCAGTGTGCTCCAGATTTTTGTACATGACAATGGAACATTTTGGTGAGATACAGATGACGTAAGTGAAAGATGTCTAGGTAATGGAGATTATTGCTGTACGGAACATGGAGCAAAAATATTTCTTGTCTTAATGATTTGATTTTTTACGCGTCTCCTCTACAGCAATAGAAAATCTGCAAATACATTGTTTTTTTTTCAACTATTATATTTTTTTGACTTTATACCGGTTCAATCGTAAGCACTCTCAGTCTCCAAAAGTCTATTGATCAGTAGATCCCTAATATGACAAACATTAGATCAATTCCTATCGTTTGTATTAAGAAAAAAATATTTAAATTAAAATTTTGAGCGTGTATCTACTAGACCACCAAATATTGTAATTTTAATAGTTTTTAAAAAAATATTGATTACATCTTCTTCTTCTTCAGGTTGCGGGCCGGTGTTGGGCTGCCACTCCGTGCACAGAACCCACTATCTCAGGTTTCCAAAGTTGACTGGGCTCCGACCCATGTAACAAAAATGTTCAATCTTGGGACCCACCTCTTAGCTGTAAATTTATTTCAACTTTTAGGAATTTTAAATATACGTAGCTGAATGAAATACCAAATTAGTCATTTCCTTTTTTTTTTAAATTCATGTATACAGTGGCTAGGACCCACTCAATATTCGCTCGCGAACCGCTGGTGGGTCGTGGCCCATAGTTTGGGAAACCACGCACTATCTTACTGAATCGGTCTAGAGTTCTAGAGTCTAGACCGATTACCTAGATAAGAATTAAGATACCAGCTGGAATACTTCTTAAACTCCAAGGCCAATCAAATTTTTTAAATGTATTTTTTACCCAAAATAGTCGCATACGTACAAACCACTTGTTGCCTTCCACATTCCCTTGCATGATGGATTGGAGGAACTTGAGCATACTTTGGGCCTCTTATTACGTTGCCCGACACATTGCAAGACAGGACCCCACAAGATGGACCCCAAACAATTTACGATGGAGACCTGGGGAGAACAAAAAAGATGTCGGAAGACCCCAAAAGAGATTGTCCGACGACATAGTCGCTGTAGGGGGTAGAAACTGGCTGCAAGCAGCAACCGACCGGAGGAAATGAAAAGAAGGGGAAGAGGCCTATATCCAGCAGTGGAAGACAGAGGGCTCATGAGGAAGAAGAAGAAGAATTATGTTGTCCAGATTATGATCCCCGAAGTTTGGTTTTGTAATAGTATCTGTTTTTGTGGACCATTTCTATCACAGCTTTATTTTTGATAATGTCCGTCTACGATGATTTGTCTTAATGCCTGAATTTCAAACGCCTCTAATTTGTTCATGACTATGACGACGATTAATGCCCACGTCTCTCTACCATATAAAAAAACGGGACACACATACTAACAGATGATTCAAAGTCGCAGATGAAGAGAAAGTTTGCAAAATTTAAGAACATTTTTGATTTTGAATAATGTATTTCTTGCTTTATTTATAATTGTCCTTATCTCTTCCTTTGAGCTGATGTCAGAGGTATTTGGTATGGATGACTTTCTTAATGGGTTCGCCTGTAACAATGAGCTCTGTGGGGTCATTATATCTTAAACCACTATCATAATTTGGGTTTATTTGTATTATTTATAACTGATACTGAAGCAAGATGAATTCATTCCTGTCGCCTAATTTTCTTGGCATGCGCAAGTTCAGACCAAAATAAACAAATTTAAAAAAGAGTACCCATATTTAAGACGGTAAAATTGCATTTTTTGCACACCATATTTCTGAGGAATGAAAGCCCAAACCGGTCCTCGGGAATGTTGAGTACAAACTACAAACCGCCTACAAACCGGCAATCTCGATAATCTGGGAGTTCCCACTTTATAAATCAAGTAGGTAGTACTTTACGATATTTTAGCGACATCTATCGCCTATAGTTCGAGGTACATATTGAAAAAGGATACAGCGTTCAGCTTACCTTTAAACATTTTCCCACAGGGGAGAAAAGAGAATAATAAATTTATGAGATTTTCGAAGGATAAATTTATTAAAATACGGCAATTATATATTTGTGTGCAATTAAAATAAAGTGTGCATTGAAAATTCCTAAAAAAATTAACGTGGTAAATATTATAATTTATATTTGAAGCACTCACTTTGTGATTTTCCATTTTATAATTAAAATGTAACTTTGTTTTAAAATCACGATAAATATTTTATCATAACTTAATTTTAATGTCTACCGGTTTCGAAGTTAACCGTTTCTTTATCAAGACTGATTGTCTTGATAAAGAAGCGGTTAGCTTCGAAACCGGTAGACATTATAATTTAGCTAAAATAGAATATTTATACTAATTTTAAAACAAAGTTACATTTTAATTATATTATGAAGTAAATATTATAATGGAGTGTTGAAAAAAAAATTGTTCATGTATTTTATAATCATCATTAATCTTCTTATTTTTATTTAATACAACGAGACCATTAAAAATTAACACCACCATGAATCATTGCAAGTAGATTTTATTCTGATACATGATATTTTCATATTATATCTAGGCATGAAAAGATTTTTAAAAATACCCAACCAAAAGCTTACCAAATATTGACAATGTTTTTTGAGCTGTTAATTTTATTATTAATTCTGCAGTGGTTCTCAAAATGGGGGGTTTAGGTTTTTAAGTCCGACCCCTCCATCTCAAAGGAACAAAAAAATCTTATAAGTTAATATATTAATTGCTATAGTTAATTTAAACATTTCCAGATATATGAGTATCTGCAGATAAATTAACACTTCATATTTTTTTAAATGACTAGTATTTCATCGTAATAATTGTCGAGCAGTATATATGTATGTATATAGTACAGATAAATCATGATATAGCTGCAGGTACTAAAGATTGAGAACAATATCCATGATTCTTCTGCTTTGTGTAGGCCTTATGGCTTGTCAAAGATCAAATCGATCCATCTCTTTGGTGGTCTGCCCGGGAGTCGTCTATTCTATGTCGAAGACTCTTGCCTGATATGCTTCTTAGAGTCTTCATTTTTGGCACTCTAAGCGCGTTTTACATGATTCTAATTAAAACAAATATATCGTCATTGATTAATTAATTATTTTTTTCCTTGTCAATTACCTCATTTATGTGCATCATTATTACGAGCCCTTTCTGGCAGAAGATCGTAAGTTCAATTTTACCGAAATCAAAAACAATGTAGGGGAAAAAAATCTTCAAGTATTGTATATACAAATATATATATCGTTGCCATACAGGAGAAAGTGACCAAGTGCATTTTTTTTTCAAAAACGTGATCATTGACTATTTGATATCTTACTAGCTTAATATTGCCCTGAAAAAATCCCAAAGGATTTCAAACTTGGAAGTATAATATATTGACTTGTTAAAAATGACTAACTGCATTGATGTTTATTTTCTTGCTAAGCAATAGTGACTTAAATGACCCCCCTGAACATTTTACGTTTTGTTAGTTGGTCACTTTCTCCTGTACGACTACGATATATATATATATATATATATATATATATATATATATATATATATATATATATATATATATATATATATATATATATGTATATATATGTATATATATATATATATATATATATATATATATATATATATATATATATATATATATATATATATATATATATATATATATATATTTATATATATGTTATTATATATATATATACACACATATACCAATTCAAAAATAATGTGCTTACTTTGTATTTTAAATAAAGGTATTTTAATATTTAAATTTCATCTATTTTATCCCTATGATATTTTGCCGAGAAAGGGGTCTTAAGGGGTTTCATCCGTTTTCGCTCATAGATTTTAACTCTAGAATACTAAACTCTCGTAAAAATTACCACGGCAAAATCACGATTCATGGCAAAAACAATGGTTGCGTCCTTCCAGCGCCCTTACTGCATAGTGCCTTCCTAAAGTACATTTTTTTTATTACTAACTGATCTTTTAAATCCAAAGAATGTTAATATTTATTACTTCTAAAATAATAAACGTATTTGATTATCTTATTTATTACCGCTTTATTTATATATGGGCTAGACTGGTCAATATAGCTCAGGAGTGATCACCTTGCCTTCGCGATAGTAACGACGTAAGTAGCATTGCATTAATATGTTGCAGTACCCTATTCACCATGGGGTGTGGATAAGGGTGAGAAAATAATAGAATTATTGATCTATCGTATTTTTTACGAATGTTTAGTAACAACGTCACTCGTAGGATAGTTTAGTAATCTAGAGTACTGTTCCGCAAAGTGTGTCCCGCGGCACACTGGTGTACCGTGGTGATAAGTTGGTGTGCTGCGGAAGAAAATCTCGTTTTGTGAAAATAACACAATTGCGCCAAATTTTGGTTGCATGTGCTCAGTTAAGTAGGCCCACATTTCGCATTAAACAAAATATGTTAAATATGCTACCATAACATGGTAAATATGCACCTCTGAAATTTCTTAATTCGATAGGTTTACTTTGAATAGAAAAAGATTGTGTAACACTGATCTAGAGCTAAACCACTATCGAATTAGTTAGATTCCTAATACTAAAATACATAAAAATGAGCCATGCCCGTGACTTTTTGACACCAAGTTGAATTATTTGTAGATGGTGTCGTCATCTCTGTCGTCAGTGGCGGCGTCTCGGGCGGTGATGGCGGTGATGGCGGCGGGTAGCTCGAGGTAGTCGTGGTCGGTCCAGTCCTCGTCGAAGGGGTGCGGCGCCTGGCCGGGCCGCAGGCGCGTGAGCAGCGGCCGCCCGTCGGCGCCCAGCGACAGGTAGCGCTGCACGGCGGGCGGCAGCGCGGACGTGTGCGGCCGCGCGTTGTTCGGCAGCGGCACGTCCTCCCCTAGCGTGCCCCACAGCTTGGAGAACTTGAACGACTGGAACATACACACAAATAAGACTGAGGCCCCATTAGTGCGAAGCGTCGTCGCAGCGTCCACCGCATAGGGTCGACGCTGCGACGACGCAACGCAGCGCATCGTACTGATGGCGGCTCACCCTTGGCGCCATGTGCTGAGTTGCGTCGACCCTATAACCTTTTCGCCTTCTTAATTCCATTCCTAAATCCGTGAATCTGGAGCTCAAAACTGATCACCTTGCAGATTTTTAAACGTGCATATTCTTTAGTTTTATTTGTATTCATGATTTTTTAAAGCTTAAAAAATATTTAACTAACTAACTAACCATCACGCCGTTTCCCCGCAGGGGTAGCATATTCAGCATTCACTCATCTCAGTGAATGCGGAATATGCTACCCCTCCCACTCCCTACACAAATTCAATATGAAACGGAAATCACATTATGATGACTCATATTTTGTTGCATTTCTCATTTACATTTAGCAAGTAGCAAATATGTAGCAAGTAGCAACTAACAAATAAAGGAGACAAAAATGCGACTACAAGTACCCCAAAAGACTCGATACCGATCAATTTTAGGTATCAAAAGAACGATATTTGTAATAGTTTAGAATGGGTAACAAAACTACCAAGCGCACAAGCTCAGTACTACGAAAATTTATTTTAAACATACCGGTACCTTATACATAGCCTCATTTCAGAGGAACAAGCTGCCCCTAGTTAAACTCCCTCAAACGTGTAGCGTTAAGTAGCCCATTACAGGCTTTCAAAAATTGCCATAGCGGACGGTATTTCACGTCCACAAGGCGGGGTATTGGTAAAAGTTTTCAACTAGCAATAATCGCACCTCGGATAAACCTCATTGGTTACGATATCGCCACTGCGCAAAGTTAATTTGAATTGAGTAACATCGAGACTATATGCTTTACATAGGCGCCACTCGTATGCGACTTGCGAACGATTCTACCACCATCGTGTGGCGTTTCAGTGAACTAGTTCTGAGTTACCCATCCTTACATTTTAGTAAGTTTGAATAATTTTGTATAGATGAACTTGTTTAGCATTTTTTTATTTCTTCTGAATGGATCAAACTGAATGTATTTTACGAGGAAAACTGACAAATAATGCACAGTTTGATCAGGTACGCTGAATAATTAAAAAATATATTAGCTTGAAGTCACAAAAATGTTTAAAACGCTTAAGTAAAGCATAAATTAATATTAGGCATTTAAAAATAAAAAGGAATTAAGAAATTATGAAAATTGAAATCTAAAAAATAGTGCGTAGGGGGATACTAAAAGGCAAAAAAGGGGGGCCAACGGCACGCGGTGTTCCCAAGCGGTCACCCATCCAAGTACTGACCGCGCCCAATGTTGCTTAACTTCGGTGATCGGACGAGAACCGGTGCATTCAACATGGTATGGTCGTTG
Organism: Brachycentrus maculatus; assembly: GCF_059751285.1. Classification (NCBI taxonomy): domain Eukaryota; kingdom Metazoa; phylum Arthropoda; class Insecta; order Trichoptera; family Brachycentridae; genus Brachycentrus; species Brachycentrus maculatus. The sequence continues at coordinate 2,362,828 of NW_028280950.1, forward strand.
GCGACAGCTTCGTCAAAACAAAATATTATTAAGTAATAATATTACAACTATAGACTCGCAGTGTAACGAATAACATGCTTGAGTGTCATACGTAGAGCCCCGAGTTCGATTCCCGGGGGCCACCAATAATATTTTCTGAAATTTCATGTGTTATCTTAGATTGTTTGATGTACCTTCATTTGCTACTTAGGATAAAGGGCAAAGAAGAGAAGAAGTTCTTACTTCAGGTAAGCAGTGGTGTTGCAGACAGTAGTAATTCTCCTTATTATCATTATGACACCACGTGCCATCAGGGAAGTATGGATCCACTCCTAAATCGTTCAGGTCTATGCGCGGGGTGTAGTAGCTTCCAGTGTCACTACGCTTACAGAAGATTGCACAAGCCATCCAAAGGCGAGCTGCAAAGTAATTCCAAAATGTAATTCTAAGTTACATAACCGCTAAAGAAAGAAAAAAAATCGCAGTACATACATTCTTCGTGAGGAGCTTGGAGGCCGGATCCATTAGGATCAAGTTCAGGCAATCTCTTGCTAAACTCTTTGCACTTGCTAGTTGCATAATCACCCACAGATATCCTTTTCCTTTTCTTGCACATCTATGATTGAAAATGACGTCAGTACATTGAATCACCAAACCAAAAATTATTTCATTATTAACGTTTATTTTTACCTTTTCATCTTTGCACAGATTGACTTGGTAAGAAGATCCTTCACAACCATCTTCTGTATTTACTGGCTTTGGATTGTCACAGGTTCTCCTGCGACTCTGATAGCCCTGACCCTTGGCGATGCATCCTGAATTACATTCGCTTATCTGCCATTGGCTCCAGCCACCTTGTGTCATACTCGGCTTTTTAACCATCATCTTCACACAGCTTCCTCCTTGACACCACTAAAAATCGAATTAATTGGAAAGAGGCAAATGAATAGCGCATTCATGTTTTTTTTCAATTACTTACCATTCCTTTCCCACAGTCAGTTCCTTCTAGCGCTGGCCCTGCATGGTAGTATCCACTTCTGTGAGGAGTTTTACAGTCCAGCTGCCTGCAGATTTCTGCAAGTGTTCCTCCTGCTAAACTTACTCTAGCATCCTTGTCTCTAAGTAGGACCTCACACTGTCTTTTCGCCCCCCATTTTTGTCCTGGGGAATCTTCAAATTGATTGTGATCCAAGTCCTTCGGATGGCTCCCAGGTTTATCCAAAAGGCACTTGTATGAACTTAGAAAATTTAATTAAATTAAACAATAAACATTGATTAAAATAAGCTTGAAATGCCAGGTTTATTAGTAATATGCCCACCCAAGTTTGTTCATCACATCAGCACTACACCTGGACCAAATAGTTTCTCCATTGGTACCTCTTGATGGTGACATTATAAATCCATCCTTCGGACAGGAATTTCCACTACTATCATGATGCATTCCCAAACTATAAATTTACAACAATAGGATATCAAATTTAAATTCCATAGTATACTCTGAATATCAGATATCAAAAATAAAATGACTCACTTGTGGCCGATTTCGTGGGCTAAAATATAAACGGATGTGAATCCAGCAGAAGGATATGGTTTACCGAAGGTATTTGTTGTTCCTAGTTCAGCTATAACGCAGGCATATTCATCTATACAAACCCCTCCAACAGTAGCCAGACCCATCGTGACTCCACTTTTGCGACCATTTTCCACGGCATAGAAATCTAGCCTGAAGAATGTTTTAAAATTATCATATAATCAATTAATGAAATTATCATATGCATTAAGATTTTTTTTAATTGCTCACATTCAAAATAAAACAATGAAAATAATACATCTTCTCTATTTTATCTATTTGATAAGCGCAGTTGATTGTTTACAAATAAGAATTATACGAGTATGTTTTATAAGGAATGGTAGGTACTAACAAATAATTCAAAAATAAGTTTGTTGCGCGTCATTTTGTAAGTATGTATGAGAGATCTATTTATATTCACATTCACATATTTTGTGAACGTCGCGTCGCCTAACGCCGGATGTTATTTCATTCAAAAATGAACAAAACAACACCATTTAATTCCATGGAAGTATGTTGCATACAATTCTACCCTCCGAACCATTGAGACTTTTGAATACGAACAAAAGAAAACTGAGAACCGTATAAATTAAACATAAATTCTGCATTAAATCTCGATAGTTTTTGGAAGATTATCGAGGTAGACGCAGAAAATATTCAAAATGTCAGATTTATTTTAATACCCATTATATGTTAAAATACATTAGTCACCGTTGATAAATATATGATACCCACTTTTTCATGATTACCTCACTTAAGATTTACCTACCCTGACACATATAAAGACATATCCCAGTGATTAGGATTTGAATCTCCCGAAGGATTGATTTTTTTCTGATAGGCGCAAAAAGAGTCCAAAAGAGATCCTCTCTCCCCATTGTAATGCGGAAGGTCTGAAGGCTGCTTCTTCAGCAGGTCCAGCCGAACTAAAGTAAGTTCTACTGAGGTCCCCAGGCTAGGATGGTGGTAAAGTGCTTGAACCTACAACATCAACAAAAAAACATTAAAAAACAGTTCCAATTTGAAGTCACTACCAAATTTAATTTTCAACTAACCCCATTCATGTAAGCCAAAAGCATGTCTCTCATTTCTTTATCGTTGTTGTTAAGATACGGAGCGAAAATATTATATCCAGCTTCATCAAAGAACATAGAAAGTTCAACAGTAAATTTGGAACTTTTAGCGGCACGTCTTCTACGTAATAGTTCTTCTTCCATTCCATCAGCACCAAATTCGTCAACTTCATCACGCTTTTTTCGTCTTTCTGAGTATATTCTAGTATTCAGGTCACTTGGAAACGGTAAGAAGTCATCAGCAAACGAGTCAGGATTCAATACTGCCCTTCGGACTATGTGTGGCACTCCTTCGAGTACTTTTACGACGCCATCTGGAGTATCTTCTTCTAGCGCTTCTTGCATTTTTACGAATGACTTTAGTCGTGAACTGAGGGGTCTGATTTCCAATGTAGAGTTATCCAAAAATACTAGTCCATGCTGAAAAAAAGATCGGAAACATAAATAACATGTTTGATATAAAGTCGATAAAAAATTATAATATCTAATTCAACTTACAATGATCTCATCTTGGCAGAGTGAAATTGCGGCCACGGAATCACCTTCCCTGTGAAGGTAGTGGCAGTCTAGGCCACCATCAAACCTCAACTCCTCGGGTTCTCCATCTTCAGTAACGCGGCGGTGAAGTTTGAAGTTAGGGGCAATGAGATTTTTGTTTGGAGAAAGCTTTAGGTCCACTTGTCTAAACGCATTTACAAGAAAATTGTAAATTTAGTAAAACAATAAACTGAAACATATATTATGTATGTATGAACTTGCAGATGCCGTTTGTAATAACGTCTTTTAAAATTTTCCATGGGATTATAATAATACCCAGAAAAATCGAAGAAAAATCCAGAAACAGTCCTTGGACTGTTTCCATATGTCGATTTTTCACCTTTGATACCTTTGTGAAACAGTCCTTGGAACTTTCATGTCAACCAATATTCATATAACCCCATCACAACTATTTTAGGATATGATGGTTTTGATACGGACACTCGTGGAATTTTCAAAGTATTTTTACAATAAGAAAATTTGTGACATCACAATTTTGACCCGCTTACCGCCTGCTTGCGTCACTAATCAAAAACGTGTTTGTGGGGGTTTTTCACAACTACGCCACAATTTTTTTCATTTGAAAATGTTTTGGCAACTCCTTAAATATCTCCATCAACAGCACACTAGCCATTTTATTGTTTTTTTATTTCATTTTTTTTTTTCAAATCCGCACCCCATGGTGCATAGAGCACTGCATCGTATAAACGCAGTATTATCTTGATCGTTAACACATGAAGGAAACGTGATCAGCCCTCCACTTCAGGTACCAGTCCAGGGTAATATTGAATAAATGGGCTACTTTTGTATACTATGCACATTTAAAAAATCATCTCGTAATCAAAGGAAGGCATTACAAACAGATTGAGAAGATATTCCTTGCCATTAGTCCCAATAATATTCTTTTAAACTTTTATAAGTTTAAATGAAATTATTCAAAATAATGATAATAATAACAAAACTAAAATTGATGATAATTCGTTGATCATAAAATATATATGTACCTTCCAAACGCATTGAATCCGTATGCCAGAGGTTCATCGTTGTCTGTATTCCCTTCTTCATCAGTCTGAGGTGATCTCTGCATCAGTGCTGGCATGTAAACTATCTGGTACTCCGAGACATCTCCGCGGTGCGCTGTCCCGAAATAAAATCCCAACTCCGGCACTGTCATGAACTCGTGGATATTCTAAAAATGCGGTGTTTAATTAAATCGCTTACGACGTAATCATCGCCTCCCATGGTATAAATATTGGTCATTTTTTAGATTTTTTTATGGTTAAAATAGTTACTTATAAGTCATTTGTGAATGATACTTATAAAAGTATTTATTTTTCACCAGTAGCACGAATATTTCTGAAAAGTAATTTATAAGTTATTTGTTATAAGACGTATGAGAGTGTTTGATTTTTACCAGTAGCACGAATATTTATTGTTTTAATAATATCTAGAAGCCATCTTTTTTCCCATCAAAGTTCTTTATGCTCTATTTTAAAAATTAAAATGGAAGGTATTCGAAACTTCTTTATAATTAGTGGGTTGACAAAAAATTATTTACGATGATAAAAAATATTTTAGGTCTGAATTTTACAAAAACATCATTCCACAGAAAGTATTCATAGAATTTCATAGTAAACATAATATTCATGAAAAAACTACATTTCGGTGTCCTAACCATTACACATGGAAGGTGCTGTGGAGTAGTATATATATATATATATATATATATATATATATATATATATATATATATATATATATATATATATATATATATTATATATATATATATATATATATATATATATATATATATATATATATATATATATATATATAACCACAAGATCACAACCTGATAAATATATACACACACACACACACATATATATATATATATATATATATATATATATATATATATATATATATATATATATATATATACATATATATATATATATATATATATATATATATATGTGTGTGTGTGTGTATATATTTATCAGGTTGTGATCTTGTGGTTATTGTCGCAGGCTTTGATTCAGATCTTCAACTAAGCTATGTCCAACCCTTATCCAACTTGATTCCTATTTTCAAATACAAGGCTTACTTAAAAATATTATTGAATTGAATATTTGTGTATATTATAAGAATACAAATATTTTTTGATGATTGAATGGGATTAAGTTTTTTGTTTTTTTTTTTACGAAATTAATTACGGGATTTCACTGAGTAATATAACAATACCTGTGATCGAGGGTAATATCCTTCAACTTCATAACAACTGAACACAGCAAAACTCACTAAAATACAAAATGATAATTTAATCATTCTCAATACGGAATTTCACGGGGCTGAAAAATTATTCTAAAAGTTGTTCCACAGGAAGATCAACTTCTAGGTTAGCCGAACTTGAAACTGAACTCTAAATTGTCAACCTTGTAATTTATATACCGGCTCGATACTAAACTCAAACATTGTCACTTCTCGCATGCTAATATGTAACGATACAGCTCATGCAGGTAATTATAATAATTTACAGTTTAAGCAATCTATGGGGGAGAATTACATTCGTTTATTTTGTTTACATTATGAATGTATTAAATAAGTTTATCTACTTACTATCAAATAATAAAGAAATGTAAAATATATATAATAATTCATTCTTTGCAGTATTGGCTCCCAACATTGGTGGCTTAGGGTCACCTCGGAGTTAGAGGTGATTTATCAGAACCAAAATTTGTCGTCGGAGTGAGCTGGGAAAAGAAATCAACAAGCTTTTCGGCCACCGGAAACAAATTGCCCACTTTCTACAACTATTTTTTTTATTTTTTTAAAAAGAGTTTTTTAAACTCACCAGCATCTTTGGGTCTTCCGAATATAACAGAGAAAAAAGGATCAAAAGAAGACCATCTACTTGATACGAGTTTATATGTTCAAAAAAATAAACGGACTACCATTCCCTAATATTATATTCAGCGATGTTAGTAATTTATTTATTTGGAACTGTATACCTACTGTTTAATAGTTTTCTAATAAAAATAACTTTAAATTTATATAAATAAATAAATAAAAATATCTGCAAACGATTATTTAGAAAGAATAGAGCTTAATTACAATTACTATCCCAACAACCATAAAAAGAAGTTTAACACTGCGCTAACTTGTTATTTATATTTATTTTTACTTACCTGGGTATCGAACTCACGACATCCAGCACGGTAGACAAAGGCGCTAAGCACAACTATAGAGGTGGACAATTATAAATTTATTTAAATATTTCAATTATCAACTGTAAAAAACAAAATTGAATAAGAGGTTTTGCTACTTCCAAGTCTTACTTATGTCCATTCATTATCGTCTTATACCACTATGTTAAAAATGTAGTAAAATTGTCATTAGAGATTAAACAGTGACATGATGATTTTTTTCCAAGTGATAAAAGAAGTTTTTAATTTTATTTAGCCCTCATATTTTGGCAAGTGACACTAATCGGAGAATATTCCGTATAATGTTCACCATAGTGGCTCATGATAAAGGCTGAACTATTTATTCCCATCAATAATTTTGGCAGGTGAATGACCGGAGTTATATTTTTTATTATTATGTGCTAAATATTATGTTGGGAGTTTTACTATTAAAAGACGTTATAAAATAAATAATTTATCTGCGAATAAAGCGATGTTTAAAATGCTAAACATGTTACATAAGAATTTTAAACCATTATGTTTGGTACTGACGTTTGCTGGTGGAACTGTATTTTATATAATAAAATAACAACTTTACACCGTTTTCCACAAACATTTTATTTGACTACAGACTGGTCAGATCACTGGTCAAATAAAATATACGTGGAAAAAAACTATATATATATATATTTAGCTATTTTATTGTGTAGTAAACAAACGAATATAGACGAATTAGATACATTTTACTGTGACAAAATGAATTTCTTATATCACAGGTATTTTTAATTCTTCAATTGTTAGTTCATTTTTTTAAATTATTTATCACCCACGACTCATTGTGGAATCTCAAAGCCGTTTCAGTTTTGCAAACAATGGATAATAATGTTATTAATATTTTAATTCGTTACGTGCTCCCTAGGGGACGAGTACGTATCCTGTGTCCTAGAAATACATACACATACACACACAACACGCACCGCGTTTTAACTTAATGTTTGAAATATTTAATGAATACGGAGTGTGATTAGAAATAAATCGCATTAATATCTTTGGATATTTTTATATACATATTAAAAATAAACACATTTTTTAAAAATAAACTCGGAAATTTGTAAGAAAGTTGAACATTAAGTTATTGGAGATGAAATTAATGGGAAAAAAACCACTCAGTATGAAAAATAGCCAATCTGCACAAAACATATAAAACGCGAATAACAAAAACTCTACTAAAGCTTTGCATATGAAATTTCGGGAGTAATGTATTTTTTTAGGTTCTTGTCACTCAAACCTAAATGCAGTAGATATACAAATAAAAAATGGTAAGTCGGTAGCCTATTTTTTTTAAACATATTACATACATAAGTCATATATACATACAATATTCCCGATGAGTAATTTCTATTGCTCATTTTGGAAGATGGGATTAAGGTTAACAAGACCGGAACACAAATAAATTAACAAAAAAGATTTTTTTAAATAACCAAAACTAATACTAATACATGGCGAAATATAAAATCAATAAACAGGTATAATAAATAGGCATACAAAGCATATTTAAAAGAAATAAATGAGAAAAACATAAGGTAAGAAGCATATTTAAAAAAAAACAAACGAGAAAATATAAAAAATGAGAAAATATAACAAATGAGAAAATGTAAAAAACAAAAGGTAAAAACAAAATAACAAAACTATTTATCTTCGCATCTCTTTGTGTGATGAAAATACCATTGTTGTAATTTTAGGACATAGACTTTTCTCAAGTGTAGATAGAACTTGAAGTCTGTGGTGGATCACCTTCCCAGAGTGATGTACGAATACCAAAATAGCAATGTCCGTATACTTTTAATCTTCTTTGAACTTTGAAAAAAAAAACTGGTGATTGTTGAGTGATCTTTGTTGAATTCCTCACACAAAGTAAACATTTATGTATTCATTTTATTTTATCTTTAAAAATATAGTCCCTTTCTTTATTCATCCTTTTCATAACAAGTTTTAAATTGTACGAATACTGGACAATTTTTCTTAACAAAAGTAAAGCAAATTATTTGAATGTAATATGACGTGATATATGATAACCTTATATAAAACCAATGAAAATTAACCTACGTAGAAGACGTAAAAAATGAACTGCGATTTACATGTCCATTCGTTGTTTACGACGAATGAAAAGAGCTGCATGAAAACGTAAATAATTTTTTTTTCAAGGGTTTTTGTTGTTTAGATTCTAAACAATTCTAAATGAATTCAAGGCATTTTCCATCTTTTATGTTAAACTTTACAAGATACAAATGCTTTAAATTCATTACTTACAAAAAATGTTATATGCTCTGTGTAATTTTTTCTTATCATAACTCTACAGTTTTATGTTTTTGTTGTGTATTTATCGTAACATGAGGGTACTTTTCCGAATAAGAAGAATATTTTTAAAGGTAAGGTACACCAGAAAAAAATACATTTAATAGAACAATAATCGGTATATCTAGTTTTATGTATTTAGAAATATTCTTCAATGATATATCTAAATATTCAAACTCTTTTTTTGATATTTCTTGAATTCAATTCATGTATTTTTTTTAAATAATGGATATTATTTATTATTAAATCTAACAATCTGCATAGGCACGGCATGTTTTTCTACAGTTCATTAAATTTTGTCATATTTTTAAAAATTTCACTCTCAACATTACTATATCATCTACTATTTTTTTTTTCATTGTTACAGCCTTTAAATTCAAAGGAATACGATATTTACAACATTTTGAGTGTGTCCAAATACTTGTTCACAAAATCTGGATTATCTCCAATTACTGGAGTTATTTTCATATTATTTTTTGACATCTCATCAAAGATGAAGAAGAATATGGAAATCTGGGCATTTACGGGGCTGACGACCGTCATAGGCTGGTTTAAGTGATCACTTTACACACGTGTAACATTCACCAATTCTACCCAATTCTACCAATTATAAATTATAAGCTTAATAATAAAAATGAAAATGGTATTTTCTGGCGTTTCTCATGTGTGTGATTATAATCCAGGATTCGGATCTCGGATCTCACTTACTAATGTAAGAGTTTCTGCTTAATAAAAAAGCTTCTTTACATCTCACCAATAGATGTCTCTAGTGAAGTTCTAGTGATTCAAGAACAAGGCTTCTAAATTGGTTCATATATATAGAACTTCCAAGAATTTGAGTTGTGTGGTTGTCAATAATGGGTAGAATTGGTGAATGTTACACGTGTGTAAAGTGATCACTTAAACCAGCCTATGACGGTCGTCAGCCCCGTAAATGCCCAGACTTCCATATTCTTCTTCATCTTTGATGAGATGTCAAAAAATAATATGAATACGATATTTTAATTACTGGCTTAAGTACTTACTTTTAAAAATATTTATCAATACGATCACATCAAATATTAACAAATGGCTTCGATGGGATCAGCATGAGGTCAAATGAATAATTTGTGCGATCAATTACTATATGTAAGTATGCGCGTATTTATAAAGCTATGAATCAGAATATTATTTTCTAAAGAGGGCAATATTCTCTAAGATTCGAGAGTCGGTGCATCGCGTGCTCTCGCAGTAATAATATAATAGGAAGAGTAACCCAACAATCAGCTGTGTAAACACTCTCTATGGCTGATAACAGACATGAAGTGCTCCCGGATTTATGGCATCTACAGCTGTTCTTGAAAGCGGGAGAGAGGAGAGCGTTATAAAAATGGAGAAAAGAGGCATTAGCATGTGTCAGGATGGCAGACAAAAGGGCAGAGGGGGGAGGAAGTCCCTCAGACAGACTGCTAAAGACTTGGTGTGTCATTGATCACTGAGTCTCGATCTCTCTGACTCTGTACCCACGTGCGTACGTGCGAACGTACTGGCGCCGCGCCGCGCAGTGTTTGAAATACACAAAATGGATTTTCTGAACCAATCTTCAGCTGCCAACTTCTCTTCGCCTAATTCTGATGAGGCTTTACTGGGCACGTTTTCGGAATATAACCAAAGTGACTTAGATATAAAAGACTTTATAGATTTCCGAGTTGAGCTTCCCCCTACTGATTTTCCGCAAGTTCCTACGAAAGCCCTCATATCGTATTTAATATGTGCGAACGGTATTGGTGTACTTTTTAATTTGTTTATTATTGTGAGCTTCTTGAAAAAATCCGCAAATGGTAAGTTTTTAATTATTTATCTGAAACTACTTACAAGCATTGCAATTAATTAAGTTTACGAGCTTTAAATGCTTTTTGTCTTAATCCCATCTTTCGGATTATTGAGACATAAATCTTAATTAAACTCTAAAACACTTCTTTGTAATGATAATAACGGATGATTTGCTAAAGGCGTCGTGGCGTAGTCGGGTAGACGCTCGATTCCAATTCCCGCTAATTGCAAAATGAATTCAAGAAATATTCACTTTTGTCTGGGTGTTTGTAATGTGTTTTTCACATATCGCTCACTCATTTCAAGAACGTCATTAATCAAAAAACTTGATTTTTCAGGAGAACGTTTTTAAAGTTTGTTTTGAACTTTTTATTGCGCAACATATATTTTTAGGTAAAACCTGAAAGTTTTTTCTACATTTGAAAAATATTTAGTATATTTAAAAAAATAATTCAACAATACATTTTCTTCAAAATGTAAAAACAACACTTTCTGCCCTGTAGCGGGTAAATATTAAGTTAAAAATATGCCTCTTTTGCTGGGATATAGTGCATTTTCTGGGCATTCCGAAAACACGCGCAACTGAAAATTGACGATTTTTGATTAATGACGTTGTTGAAAGGAGTGAGCAATATACCTTCCCTTTCCTAACTATCCAAAGCTTCTAACATAGAGGCTTTGCAGGTTATTCCTTTTAAAAAAAGATAACCTAAAGGGGGATGTTGATAATTATTTTATTGAGCTATGAGTTATAATTTTATTATTTATTGATTCGGCATTAATTTTGTGGAATAACATGTTGATTATTTCGCAATAAGTGGTATTATAAAAGTGTTTAATTTTGTAGTAATTTTTGCTAAAAAAAAGTCATCACATGTGTTACGCAAAAGTATCATAACATATGTAGTATTTTATTACCTTACTTAGAATAATTTTGTTTACTTACCTCTAGGTTTATACTTTCTTACTGAGATCACATTAAATTTTTTAACAAGTATCATCCAATAAGATACAAAGCGAATAATATCGAAAGCATGTCCACTCGTAAATGTTACAAGCATTGATGTATTTAACATATCGCTCACTCCTTTCAAGAACGTCATAAATGAAAAAAACTTGATTTTTCAGGAGAACGTTATTAAAGTTTAAAAATATAACACAATGTATTAAAATTAATTATCAAGCCACTTATTGAACTTTTTCCTGCGCAACAGATCTTTTAGGTAAAAGATTTTTTCTCCATTTGAAAAATATTTGATGTATTAAAAAAAAACCTTTTCTACAAAATGCAAGAACCACATTTTCTACCCCGTAGCGGGTAAATATGAAGTTAAAAATATGCCTCTTTTGCTGGGATATAGTACATTTTCTGGGCATTCCCCGTAGCGGGTAAATATGAAGTTAAAAATATGCCTCTTTTGCTGGGATATAGTACATTTTCTGGGCATTCCGAAAACATGCACAACTGAAAATTGACGATTTTTGATTTATGACGTTCTTGAAAGGAGTAAGCGATATATGAATGATTGTACAATTTGGTAGATATTTCTGTCATGTTTTTTTTTATGCTTACTAATAGTTTTCACGCTTTTTCAGGGTTGAATTCCTTACTGGTTCAGATGGCAACTTCTGACGTATTATTGCTCACCATCGTGTCAGTCCCAGAGATGTTGACCCTCAACTACTCGTCGTGGACCCTCGGCCGCGAAATGTGTACAGTTTACCTGGGCTTCGAAGTCTTCGCCGAGACATTAGTCGTCTACTTGCTCGTCATCCTGTGCTTCCACGCCATCGCCACGGCCAACCTGACCCTGAGGATAGGAGGAAAGAAGGACGGCGAAGAGGGGCTGTTGGAAGATATGACGGAGATGAAATCTTCGAGGCATAGTCTCGTATCGAGGAGTGAGAGTTCTACGCCTACTAAGTCTGCTGATGCCTGCTTAAATAAAACGTTATCTGTTCCTGTTACATTTCCCGCGGTTCTTGTCTGGGTGTTATCCGCGTCATTGAGTGTTCCAGAATTTAATATGGCTACTACTATCGACATGCGATCGGGTCCGAGTATTTGCACGTTCGCCGACAGCTATTACATGACTAGCATGAGAATATTGCTGTCTATTTTTCAAGTGGTAATACCCATGGCTGTGATCTTTACTTCGTGCGTAATGATCCTTTATAAAATGCGTAAAATAAGTCACGATAAAGAAGAATATCAGGCCACATCTTCTGTTTTGAGAATGACTCTATTCCTGTGCTGCCTTTACTTGATTCTCAGCGCTCCTCGTTCGATTCTCGCCAGTGTTCACCTGCTGTTTGCGGGTCAGAGTGAGGATTTAAATCGTTTCAAGACCCCTCCTTTAAACAATTCTCACGCGCCCCGCTACGTTTCACTTGTACTCAGTTTCTTCCATTTCACCGCCTCTACTTTCAAACCTTTTGCTTATATTTATTTCATTAGAAATCCAAAAAATAACGTTTTTTCAACGATACTGAAATATAGGAAAACGAGCCAAGAAGAGGAATTATGAAACAATATAGGTTATAAAATGAATACTTACTTTACTTAAATGTACTTCTATTCAAATCATTGGTAGTATATTTTGACCTTTAATACAACATTATGAGTGTGTCCAAATACTTATTCACAAACCTGGATTATCTCCAATTAGGAGTAACTTTTTTACATTATTTCTTTGAAATCTCAACATAGATGAAGAAGAATATGGAAGTCTGGGCATTTACAGGGATTACGACCGTCATAGGCTTGGTTAAGTGATCACTTTACACACATGTAACATTCACCAATTCTACCCATGATTGACGATCACACTACTCAAGTTTTTTAAACTTCTAGATAAATAGATCAAAGTCGTAACAAAGTATGTGCGAGTTCACAAAAGCCATCTATTGTAGGATGAGGACTTTAAAATCTGTACATTTTGGAGGTAAAAACATTTCGCACACCTGCTTTTAAACCATAAAAAATCAAATAATAGTTAAAATAAGGAATTACGAAGCGGTGCCCTATGCACCAATTCGTAGAGATAAGTATGAGGAACTATTCTTCTCCGTCTTATTCCTCACTGCTGAGGGTTGTGACCCTTGCAGAAGCAATGACTCTTCTCCAGTTATCCCTTGACTGCGCTGCACGTAGGGCTCCAACCACTGAGGTGCCTGCTGCTGCCCTAATTTGATCGGTCCATCGTGTGGGGATCTTCCTCTCCCTCTCTTTCCCTCCAGGCTACCGATCACAACTAGTCGTTCCAGGCTATCCTCGTTGCCACGCGCAACGTGTCCAAAGAACTGGAGAATCCGTCGGGTACAGATATTGTCCAGAGGAACTATACAAAACATAGAAAGTAGTTGTGTTTTGTGAGGGGATTGTGTAAATAAAATACAATACATATTCTTTGTATGTTAACATTTATTTGCAATATTAGCAAAAAACAAGCAAAGTGTTTAAATTTTCATTTTGATTTATGAATAAATCATTTTGATTTATTGTTCATATAATGTTTCTTTTTAAAACAAAACGTTCAATATAAACAATAATAAAAAATTGTGTTTTTAAAAACTTATTTTATATAATTTGTGACAGTCTTTCATCTACACGCACATGTGAGTGGGCACGATCTGACGGTGATCACTGCCTTTATTAGGCACCTTGAAGGCACATCAAATTTACAAACACACAGTATAATAAAACTTAAATAAAATGTAGTAACATTCGACATTGTGCAAATACATAAAAATATATCTATTTCGATCATATCATGAAATACGTCGAAAAAAGTATATTTTGCATCTACGTTCGTAAGCTTCGTTAAGAAAGCTTCACATTTAAGACCACACTAAGCTCTTACAGGTATATTTAGTTTTTTTTATATATTTTTTTCAGATTTTTTTAAGTAAGGGTAAACTGGGTGTTAAGACGTAGCATTGCCTGATTGACTGTAGTAGTTAAACAGATCACCCTTGTTATGCAACGTGTCTTTGTGGACAGAGGATAATTATGTAGGTAGGAACCTACTTTTAAAAAAATCAAAATAATTTACATCAGTCCGCCTCCGTAGTGTGCACGCTTGGCTACCGTACTGGAGGTCCCGGGTTCGATTCCCAGGGGGGGAGAGTCAAATAAATATAAGCGATTTTTTCACTCTACATTTATTCAATATTACCCTGGACGTGGAGGGTTGATCACCTTTCCTTCACGTGTTAACGATCAAGATAATACTGCGTTTATTTGATGCAGTGCCCTATGCACCATTGGATGCGGATAAGGGATTTGAAGGTGAAGAAGAAAAATTTAGGTACGGGAACGTATTTATAAATTAAAATAAAATTTTGACAAACGAAAGAGAGTACTTTTGAGAGTCGTGAGAAGGTGGTCTTGGCTCGTAAGAAGAATGCGTTTCCACCGACACAGTCTCCATAGTGTTCGATTAGTTGGCCGTTCCACCGATTACATGACGAGCACCTCGTAGTCCTGGAAGCCGAGTTCCTGGCCCCCGTAGGCGATGTAGCAGACCCCGTGGGAGCCCTGCACCTTGCCGACCGTAAGGGAGCCCTCGTGGCTGGCGCGCCCCACGAAGAGGGGCTCGCCCTCCTCCGATTCTCCGGCGGGGAAGGCGCCCTCAGGCACAGCGGCGCCGCTGGTGGGCACCCAGCGAGCTGGACCACCGACGAGAACCTGGAAACAGTGCCATAATTATCAATCAACAATCTAGATTCACGACCAAATGATGGTCACATGGTGATGTGGCACATTATGTCTGAGGATAGGTGGACGAAAAAGGTGCTTGACTGGAGGCCTAGGATGCAGAAGCGTGGGTAACCAGACATGATGGTCCGATGACATTAAGAATGTGGAAGGCCTGCAATGGAAGAGAGTCGCGTGAAGAACAGAGAACTGTGAAAGTCCAAAAGAGAGGCCATTGTTCAATACTGGACGCAAGAAGAAAGCTGAAGTAATCTAGGTTCAGAAATCTGAACTGCTGTGGTGACAGGTAGGTCCCTAAACGGACAGCCAAACCGTCAAGTTTACAACAGTGAGTTAACGACAATAATGACGTAGCGAACGCTATAAAAGCCCTAAGGTGGAGACTGACCGGAGCAAACGAGTGTTTTTGCCTAGAATTTGCTCATGAATTACATGAAATTATAGTAACTTTAAACATAAAGAGTAAACCCACTCACAAGTAGGCATAGGCTATGAAACTTATAAAATGAAGCCTGAGTAGGGACATGATAAACGTCATGAGTCACTTGGACGTAAAGTAATAAAAAAAAACTGACCGGAGCATTTCGTCGTAACATAACGTCGTAACATCGCTCACGGTGAGCATCAGCGAGCATCCGAAACTATGGATGGAGCGCTCGGCCCGCTGTACTGACTATACGAATGCTCGCATCGTACGTTGCGACGAAATGCTCCGGTCAGTCTCCACCTTTACACACTTGCAACGCTCTCTTTTCACCTGACTTGAAGGTGAAGTTGAGGGTTAAATGATAATTACCTCATATTCGGGTTTCCCGTGCTCGGCGCCGCCCCACGCCACATAGCAGACCCCGTGCGACTGGATGACCTTGCCGGGGATGAGAGCGCCCTCGTGGTGCGCGCGGCCCACGTACTGCGTCTCGCCGTCCTGGCCGCCCACCACGGCGCCCGCGGGCACGTCCCCGCTCTGCCCGGCCACCCACACGCCGGCCCCGGAGCCACCGCCGCCGGACACCAGCGGAGCGGCTACCGCGTGGCTTGGAGCGGCTACGCGTCACAACAAAAAATCATTAAAAAACCACCCCTAAAAATCATTCATACACGTTTTTCACTTCAAATTTGTGGCCTTCAAAATCAAATCGACATTTTACAATTTTTTTAAAGATGGGAATTTTATTTATTATTTACCTTTCTTATTATGTACAAGGTTTATAAATCGACGTGCCCTACGTAAAGTGCTCTAACTACATTTTTGTCAATTTTGAGATATTTGGTATATGTATGTTATCAACTGACCGTTATCTACAAATATAAACAAACAAAAAATAATAATAATAAATTACGCCTAGTTTTCAGGCGTATAAGATGCTATCTACATGGAATTTTCGAAATGAACTGAACTCCTAAAAGGCTAACTTCTTAATTTTGACAAAACATAAAGTTTTAAAACGATTTAATAGATTATTTTATCGTGTTTTTTAATGAAAAATACTAGTTTATAATTTCAGATAAAACCGTTAATTAATAAAAAGAATACGTTGAAAAAATCTTCTAAGCTCTCTCCTATAAAGTAACAGATTTGTAGATGGAGTACTTTAGGTAGGGGCCGTCGAAATCATTAAGTGCATTTTTGCTTCTTCTAACAATTATCCAAATTTATTATTATTATCATCCTTGTTTTAACAAGGATGATAATAATAATAAATTTGATATTTGTTTTATTAGCAACATTTTGAGTGTGTCCAAATACATGTTCACAAATCTGGATTATCTCCGTCTGTCGTTGAATTTGATTTACAAAGTAGCACTCATGATTGAAAGTAGTATTGAAAATCTTGTCTGAAAACTTGATTATACATCGCGCGCGCATATTATGACAGCGCGCCGCGCAGGCTTGCCAACTTGACGACTTACACACTTGCTAGTCTTAAGAATAAAATATAAGTGTAGTCACACTGACATTATATGTAGTACTAATGTGATTGTATTTTTAAAAAAATCGAACTTTTTTTATAAAATACAATACAACATCCAATTTGTTTTGTAAAATGTCCAGTTTGATTTGAAAGACGTCCAATTTGAAATGAAAAACCTGTATTCAATAATAAGCGCAAAAAAATGTACCCAGATACTTTGTGGAAGAAGCGGTTGAATAGCAATTTTAAAATTTAAATTATAAATATGGATAAAAAGCTGAAATATTCAATAATTGGTATGGATTTATGAAAATATATGTACATTCAGATTTTTTACTAACTACATAGGAAGGATGACAGATGATAAAATTGTATATGATAAGTACGTGTAATTGCAAACATGGTATAAAGCAGCTTGAGAGAATTTTTTTTTTTTCGTAATTCATTAATTTAGTATCAGAAAACATAAGCGTAATTAGAATATTTTCAGTTTGCAAATATTAAATCTTACTTATTTATTGTTTGAGTCCTTTTCTTCAGTGGTGATTGCAAATCTTTGTAGATGAGTATACATGTTTTCTAAATAAATGCATAATTATATTACACGTAATTATTATCTTTGGGACTTGAAACCTGAATACATGTAAATCTAAATAAATCTTCTATCGTTTGCCAATTTTCAATTATTAGATTTACTCATAAGTCTCCTTTTTGTAAAAGATTCAAATTTTGTACGAGTTGTTGTTTATTTCAATATCAACCGCTCTACTGAGTATCTTTTAGAAAACGAATACAAAATAAGCCAAAATACAACACAACACAAACATATAAACAATATTCTATTTAATTTTGTACACGAGTAAAATATGCCTTGTCAGTAGTTAAATAATTTATTGTACGCTAAAACATGCATTTTTTCAATGCTAAGACCGAGAAGCGAACACTCAAAGCGTGTAAATATGATTTAATCAAATAAAAATGAAAATTTATAATTATTCAAAAGTATTTTTTGTTCATTATAATAAATTTACATTGTATAATTGTTAATTTATTCTACGTCTATTTAAAGAAAGAAGAGTCTCGAAACATCGCTAAATTAGCTATACATATTCGTTTCGGATTAGGCATGCGCTTAATTAGTTGTACGGCGCGTCACGGAGCTTCTATCACGCCGGGATTGGCAGTCGGCTAACCTCTCTGACTCTGGCAGGGCGAGCTAGCCTTCACCTTCCACTGGCCAGTGGCGCCCCACGCGGTGCGGACCCCGAAGTGCGAGATGGGGAAGGGCGACTCGTCGGTCCACTCCATGATGACGTCCCCAGCTCCCGAGCCGGACCTCACTATAATCCTGCCCGCCCTCCACTGCACCAAGAACTTCCTGTGCTCCCTGGCGTCCACGATACCGCTGGTATCCACGACCACCTTGGGCAACAACAACACCCGATTAGCTCATTAGCTGATTAGCTCCCGACTGATCGCTCTATCTCTGACTGTATTGAAAGGTCGGTACCTTGTCGGGCTTCTGGCGCCGGTGTCGGATGACCGACTTGGTGTTGTCCCATCCTCCGAGGATGATTTCGTACATGGGGTCTGTCTCGGCACTGTCCATCGTCAAACAGACGTGACAGTTGGAAGAGCCTTTGAATTCGAACTCCAGGTCTCCGGATATCACGGGATGGAACGTGTATTGGAGAGTATCCTCCGTGGTGATCGTATCACGGTCTATAAATTTTGAATAATCAAGCTGTTTGCGTGTGCAGTATATGTTTTAATTCATACAGGTATGAGTGTTTGCAAGAACGTACTTCGTACGATCGAGTTGGGTGTTAGTCAAACATAATTAGTAGGTACCTAGTATTATTTTTGTTCCGGTAAACTAAAAGATCTATCGATCAAATACTGACTTATTATTGAAAAACAGAGATGTAAATATAATTTTTGTAAATAATCTCCTCTCTTGATTTCTTCGTACAATTTACCCATTGGATAGGTAGTTTTATGACACCTTCATTTTAAAAAAAAGATGGACATGTCTAGAGTTTAGTATTTATTCGTATTCTGTAAAATATTATTTTGTAATTTTGTCAACAAATGCGTGGAAAAGATAACTTGATGTTTTTCTTTACACCCAACTCGAGTGCCCGATCTACGTAATAATAAAATAGTAAGTAACAAAGTATAATTGCGTGAAAGCATTTGGGTACATTTTAGTAAGAAAGTATCACCATGTATAGAGCTGACACTAACCTTCGATCATCCAAGTTCCGGTCGCGCCCCACCCAGTGCACACACCGAAGTGGTTGATCGGGAACGGTTCTGGATCCTCCCAGGAAATGATGGGAGCAGCCTCTCCCTCGCGCCCGGCCATGATGACGCCATCACTCCAGCGAACCCAGAAGGAACGGAACTCATCCTCGTTCAGGATTCCGCCGGTTTCGACTTCCACCTTGTCGGGCTTTTCGCGGTTGCGTCTGATGACACTCTTGGTGTTTTTCCAACCCCCGAGGAAGACCTGAAACGATCAAAATGCTCTTTTGAATCGGATTCCAGCAAAAAATGAAAAAAAAACATAAATGATCCTATTTTAAATACTAAAAATGATAACTTTTTTAGTGTGTCACCAATAGTATCTCTAGTGAAATTCTAATGATTCAAGTACTATGTTTCGAAATTGAACCACACATATATATTTATATATATATATATATATATATATATATATATATATATATATATATATATATATATATATATATATATATATATATATATATATATATATATATATATATATATATATATATATATATATATATATGTATATATATATATATATATATATATATATATATATGTATATATATATATATATATATATATATATATATATATATATATATATATATATATATATATATATATATATATATATATATATATATATATATATATATATATATATATTCAAATATAGAAGTTCCAAGAATTTGAGTAGTGTGGTTGCCAATCATGGGTAGAATTGGTGAATGTAACACGCGTGTAAAGTGATTACTTAAACCAGCCTATGACGGTCGTAAGCTCCGCCAATCCCCTGACATCCATATTCTTCTTCATCTTTGTTGAGATGTCTAAAAATAATACTCAAAATGATGTTGACTGGAAAAAAATCGTAAGAAAAGAAACAAGAAAAGGAATAGGAAAAGAAATTCGCCACACTCGTAATTTTATTCATAGAGTTAATATTGTTCTCCAGGAATGTGGCTTAATTTGATTTCTGATGCATAGCGTAGTTACGTATGTCGTCATTTAATTAATCAATTGGAACCCAAATTGAGCCAGTAATGGTATCGACCTTGCGTCGTGTCACCAAGTCTAGTAGGTAATCAAATAAAATGACTAAGATATGCGGAGATATATGCATCCTATGTAAAGGGATACATATATTTCAGACCTTCAAAAAATAAATCGCAATAATAATATGAGGTACACATTATTTTGCATACCTTAGGCTTTTAAAAAAAATGTAGGTAAGTACACAAAGCATGTTAATATTCGGTAGGAAACACGATATTTAGTTTTATTTCACGGCAGTAAACATTTGTCCAGATTTTAAATACATAAAGTGAACACCAACAAAGTAAATACATATTTTTTACAACATATGGATGCACACGAGTAGTTTAAATAAACAAAATAAAAACGTTGGTATTTTCGACGATAAATGCTTACTCAATTTAAATTTCAAATGCCACTTTGACCTTTATATCAGTATGTAATCAGACACCTTTTTGGCAACCGTATGAGGATTTAGAAAAAAATACTTTCATCCAAAAAGAGAAATAATAAGTTTTTTTTTGATGATTTAAATATTTCAAACAAAAAATTTAAGTATGTACTTGATACGAAGAGATAAGTAAAGTAAGGTCTCCAAAGCCCGAGCATCACCGCACTACGCAAAATCTGACAACACTGTCATATTTGTTGGCCCTTCCTGCAGCATTAACAGAATTTCGCTAATAAACTCTGTGTCGGTGCCGCAGATATTTTTGGAGATGGACGTTAAGATTGTTGCTTCCGCTAAGTGCGAACTGCTTTCAGTCATAAACGTTCATGACGAGAAGTACAGTGGAAAGCCATCACATACGGAAGAAACTGTACGGAGGGTGGAGGAGTATATGCTCGAAGACTGTCAGGAAACCCAAGATGAACTGGGCAGAAAACTGGAAGGTGTGTGTTGCAGAGACTGTATTCTTTCTATTTTGATCAATAACCCGCAGTAAGTACCGAAAGTTATCAGCCAGGTGGGTCCTAAAATGCTGACTGAGGAATACAAGCGCGTTGAGTGTGCGCAGCGTTTTCTCGTCAGTTTTGAAGAGTGAGGAGAGTAATTTTTAACCTGATTAGTCGCCTTTAGTGACTATCATCTCTTTCCGGTCTTCAAAAAAGACTTGGTGAGGCGAAAATCCGCAAATGACGAGGAAGTTCAAGAAGCAGTTCTTACCTTTTTGTGGAAAGCGGTGGGAATACAAATGTTCGTCTCCCGGGGTAAGGAAGAGTAAGATTAAAGCTGCATCAGCGTATAGTGTCAAAAGTTAATAGAATAGATTATGGACTGAAATATCGGCATGAAATTCAGTGCTAACAAATTGTATTGATACGCTATGATAGCCGAGAAATATTCTGAACGGGGACGAAAATCTAAAATGTTTGTATACGATTGACACTTCTTGGCGTGCATTCTAAGAAGACTCTGAGAAGATGCGGAGGAAGCGAAGAATGAGTACACATACTTTTTATAAAATTTGTTTTTAAAACAAACGCAATCGGCCCGAATAGATTTTTGTCAGTTGGGCGTTAGAAATATTAATAGGCGCACAATATTTCCCGCTAGAAATACATTTTATAAATAATGATATATAATTGGATACAGTGCAGGAAGCCTGAAAGAACTCCTAACGACGGATATAATATCATAATGTGTTGACAGAAGAGCGCACCTATTTTCTAATATGAACAAGTAGCTATTAAAACTAATAATATAAAAATACTTTACGCTTATTAGCAGGTGCGAGTACAACTTACTATCGCATGGGCTATTTGAAGCTATGACGTGATCGTCAAGCATATGTCTATGATAATCAAATTAGCAGGTATTAATTATATTATGGACACGTTCATGTTGTTTTTAACATTTTCGTGTTATTCGAATGATTATAATCATAATTATTTCCGAAAAGAGAAGAAAATACGTAATGTTACATTCTCGAAGCTTCGTTTTCTTATTGTGGTCACTCCATGCTGAAGATTGGCAGTGATCATGGAAATTTTAACTTTGTCTATAGCCACTCTGAACAGAGACTTAGTAGTTAAATAAATTGAATTAATGTGACCTATTGACGAAATCAATAAACTTCGAAATTAATCGATAAATTTGTGTACGCAAAAAAAGTACCTGGGTCTTGTTTTTACCATAGATGAAGAAGTTATTGACAGGAATATGAATGTCTGGGTACTTACAAGGCTTATAATCTATAATTCGCTATTTTATGTGATCATTTTTTATGCTGCGTAACATACGTATTCAATTTGGAATCAGTTTTAGTATTATTTTTGCATCTCCGAACCAACACGAAAACTACATTCTCATCTTATTATGATCAACCAGTTAGGTGCGGAAAAATAAAAATATATTCTTCTTCTTAATTATTATGTGATTTACGTATGAATTATATTATGGATACGGGCCATTTTTAGTGAAATTATTGACCAATACTATTGACTCCAGAGTTTCATTAGGCTGATTGAACAGCCAAATATAGAAGGCAATATTGCCTTTGTCGTCAACATGAATTTCGGGTTTTGAAAACCCACTTAACATAATTAAGTTTTGTGGCGATTGGAGGAAACAGTATTTTATTTCATGGTGTTACGTAATCAAATTTATCACGCAAACTTCCTCCGCTATATCCATTATATTTCTAGAATCGAAATTGTAGGGGTGTGGGTTAAGAAATAAAAAAAATGATAAAAGAAACAGTCGGAATGATCCCATACAAGAGTAATTATTCCGATCACAACCGGTCTATCCCAGCCGGGAATCAATAAGAAAAAGAGGGTGAGAGAACGCTTTCACAACTTGTGTGAATATACCCTGCTTTGTCAGGGTCAAATTCTATATGGGAAAACTCTGACATGAAAATCGACACCAAAATTAAAATAAACAAAACTTGTGTGCGACCCATCATGACACGTGGGATCGAATGCAGGGCGGATACCGCAGTAACAAAAAACGTGTCATAAGTAACAAGAAATGAAGACTCTAAGGAGCATATCTGGCAAGAGTCGACAAGATAGAATAAGGATAAGAGAATTATGCGAGATCTTAGACGTCGTTAGATGGGGAAGACAACGAAGAAGATAATGGTATGCGCATATGTGGAGAATGGAACCATCCAGACTCCTTCACATTGCACTGCATGTCCAATTTCAAGCACGACGCAGGACGGACCACGGGCAGACCACCAAAGAGATGGATTGACAGCTGGGAATCAACATCGCAGGAGGCTAAAGCCTCTTTAAAAAAAAGGCCACAAGGCGTACACCAAGCACAAGAAAAAGAAGAGAGTTAAATTCTAAGAAGTAATTCGATAAAAAAATTACCTCAACCATGGGGTTGTCTTCAGAGGGGCCTGATGTGAGCGCGATGTGCGCATCGTTGGCAGCGCGGACCTTGAAGTTCACACATCCCGACGTCACGGGGTAGAAGGTGTAGGAGAGGTTATCCTCAGTAGACAGATCTAAAATTAAACAGAAACATACCAATTAGCGACCACGAGAGAAATATGACAACATGGTGGTGTTGAAAGTCTCACACACTCGCTGCTTACTTGTGCAAACAAAAATACAGTAATGGACCAGGTACCAAGTCGGAATGTACAGAAGTATACTCGTACATGCAAGGGAATTCAAAATCAATCATACATGCATTCTGACATCAGGATGCAGGGTCAACCAAGATCACTTAAAAGATACCTAACGTTCTATAATAATAACCTACTCCATTTTCTGCATTCAATTGGAAAATTATCATCTATGTAAGTGGATAGTTAAATAGCTTTATAATTATGTTTTCCTGTTTGCTATTAGTTATATTTTTTGCATAATATGTGACGATTACCTAGTATTTTATTTAATCGATAATTTGATGAGCAATAACTTCACAATAGTATATGTATCCACGGTTAATTAAAAAATAATCTACATTAATCGAAATTTCACTTCCAAAATATCATTTAAATAAGAATTACACACATCTAAAGTAGGCTTGGGGTGGTGACTATCAATAAATCAGTATTATTATTAATGAATTAACACTTTTACGTCACTAATAATCATCAATGCCGTAAATATTGACAGTATTATTGCTAGTCCCTTTAGAATGAAAATAAAAACTAAACCATTTTTTTTTATTTAAAGATTGTTAAGATTTAAATACGTACTTGAATATGATGTTGCCAGATAAAATGTAGGTATTTTTTTTATCACTATTTTCCATTCCTTTGACCAAACATAGGGGTTTACTTTTGAATATATATTTTTTTATTATTAAAAAAAGCAAACGTATTTTAAAAGAATTAGTACAATACGATAAGTTATTCGTTAAACTTGTTGGCAGTTTACATAAAAGTATATAAGTACGTAATATACATTTTATACGTTGATACTCATTTTTGGTGTCAAAAAACCGGTTATATCCCTATTACATTATTTGCAATCTCCCCTACCTTTAATTATGTTGTCTAAACGATAAATTTAGGAATAAGAAAAACCGCCCATAGAAATTGCAAATGCCCCGCCAATTAATTATACGACGCCATTGTTCTTTAAGAGTAGTGAAAAATAATGAAGTAGATATAACGCAAGGTGTTAGTTCTCAAAGATGCAGAAGGTGAACGAACACTAACAACCTCATTCTCTTTACTGAAAACTGTTCATCATTCCGGCAGAGATAATAAAATCTTAATTTCGCCTCTATTTTTAGTTCTAGCCGACATCATATAGGAAGCGTTATAAATCTTTTATTTTAAAGTCGGTCAGCTTTCTTAAAAAAATGTTAGGAAAATTCGATCAAGAATCTAAAATTACTACGCTGTCGACATCTACATGTGCGATCAAACAAAAAATCTGATATGGTTATAGGCGTGGACGGTTATTTGAAAATACCCGACTATTTCTATCTCGCTCATTCTCATGGTGTTGTGTGTAAGTATGGTAAAATGAAACACCATAATGCGTCATCACACGCTTGAAATAATGATACGAAGCTTATTCTGCGCCTAATAATGTCCTTGGCAATGACAATAATACGTAATACATATTACTATTTCTTTCTCGCTCATTCTCATGGCGTTTTGCAGAAGTATGGTAAAATGAAACACCATAGTGCGTCATTACGCGACTTGAAGTAAAAATTCGAAACTTATTCTACGCATAATAATATCCTTGTAATGACAAAATACACAATAAACATATATTATTATAGCTTAATCTCTTCAATCTTTTTGGAGTGTAAAGTTTTAGTGGCGCTAGTCACAAGCTCAAGGTTTTAATCAAATCGATCTGCTGAGCGTAAGAGTATTTGAGGAAAACAGTACCTAATACCTATTTTCAGACATTCTCAACATTTTCAAACAAAAAACTTGACAACTCAATCATAATCACTTGTGTGAAATTATGTGAATGTGTAATATAAAATCACTTTTATACACACATATATAAATATAAATATCATCGTTTCCCATCAAATAATCGGAACATATGGCTGCCATGAAGATTCGAATATACAAGCATGGGTTTTAATGTAAAAAATTACTGCACACGTGCAATTGTTGAACAAGACTGTGAAACTGGTGTCGCCGGTTTGATTCCCGCCAATTGCAAAATAAATTTAAGAAAGATTTTTTTCTATTGGTCTGGGTGTTTGTGATGTATTTAATAACCCGCAAAGCCTCTAAAAATAGAGGCTTTGCGGGTTGTTCGTTTGTAAAAAAATGATAATACTGAATAAAGACAGCACCGTGTTATATTAAATAATAATTGATAGATATCATTATATTGTACGTTATAAGTGTTAAAATCTTATTTTTCAAATTTATTTTTGGATTTATCAGAAATCCTTGCAAACGTTCTAATTTGGTTATTAATAATTACTGGAAGTTTATAAAATTCCTATAAAAGTAAATAAATAATATGTAAAGTATATGTATTCTTTTTTTAATTACCTAACGTCCAAGTGACTCTGAAATCTAGCAACGGCTTATACAACACCGCTTATCATGACCCTACTCAGGCTTCAACTTTTTAAGTTTCATAGCCTATGCCCACTCGTGAGTGGATTTACTCTTTATGTTTGAAGTAACTATAATTTCATGCAATTCATGAGTGAAAATTTTAGACAAAAACACTCGCTTTTGTATTCATTGAGCTTTATCAAAACTTATACAAGAACGCCAATTTCACGAAAACCAAGTGATTTTTTAAACAACAATACATAAATGCATATTTAATAAGTGCAAGAGCATTTCACTGTACTGTATGTAACTGTCAAATAAATAATGAGATAAATATTTATAATAAATACCCTTTAATGTACAGAAAAAAATGTTATTCACACTAAGCCGACTCCCACTGATATACACGAACTAGATGTGGGTAATTGAGATTCAAGGTGTGTGCAATGGCTGTGACGGTACAATAATAGATGGACCTACCTACATACTCCATTACTAAAGTAAATCAGAGAATGACAACTGGCAACCCAGAATGATTAAATAAATAAATAAATTAATCAATTAATATGAAACCAAATTAACATTCTGAATGCATTTTCGTCTAAGCAAGTGGTTATAGAGATTATTTAAGACGTTGCGTCATCCATTGCTAATCCAGTACATTCTCGAATATATAAGGTCAGATATGCAAATGACGTGATGTTAAATATTAAGAGTAAGTATGCCACAAACAAAAAATGCAAAGCATATTTCTCATATCGCTCACTCCTTTCAAGAACGTCATAAATCAAAAAACCTGATTTTTCAGGAGAACGTTTTTAAAGTTTATAAATATGACACAATGTATTAAAAATAAATATCAAGACACTTATTGAAATTTTTACTGTGCAACACATCATTTTAGGTAAAACCTAAAGGTTTTTTTCTCAATTTGAAAAATTTGTGGTATATTTAAAAAAATAATTAAACAATATCTTTTCTTCAAAATGCAAAAACAACATTTTCTGTCCTGTAGCGGGTAAATATTAAGTTAAAAATATACCTCTTTTGCTGGAATAAAGCACATTTTCTGAGCAATCCGAAAACATGCACAAATGAAAATTGACGATTTTTGATTTATGACGTTCTTGAAAGGAGTGAGCGATATATCAACCCTATCACTTCTACTAAAATTCTGTTTTTATTTAACGCATAATCTAGGCAATATATTATTTTACACTGATGACATCACAATATTTCACATTTTAGAAAGGACGAGATGTAAAAATTTATGTACTTAGTATAAGATATTATTTTAAAAAAAGTTACATAAAAAATACCTAAAATGGATATTTGTAGGAGAGAACCTCGATTTTATCAACTTATAAAGAATACGGTAGCCATTTTTTCTAATATTACCTCCATCCTGCCTGCATTACATGCTAAATTATATAGTGATAATGCTATACCTAATTTTGATCTTGACTCACAAAGGAATGAAACTCCAAATTAACACATTTTTCTTTTGTTAACCGAAAGTAATAAAAAAATCTTATTTTTAAAAATATGGTAGAATATCATGAGCACCTGCTGATAACTAATAAAAATAACCAAGTTCAATAACGAATTAAAAATATGCTTTTACTGATATGACATATCAAATAAAACATAAGTAAAATTTAATATTTTGTTATTCACGACATAAGTACCTACGTTCTATTTCTGTACTTCGAATCTGATGACGATAAAAATGTCGATTCGGTACAAAATAACGGTTTGAAGCGACGGCCTGTTATTACGTACAGCGGAATGTGTCATGGTTGTTGTATTCGTAACCCCTGGCTAGGAATATGGTTGACCCATGATGTCATCGCCGTTTGCGAGTCTGATTTCATAGCCCCATACAAAGTCGCTATTATCCAAGTCTACGGGCTGAATCAGCATTCATTGTGAGACGCCTACTGCATAACCTACTACGGATTTGGAATGTGAATTGCACTTTACGTGACGCGACAGGTGTGAAAGGACTTTATTGGAAAATATAACAACAGTAATCACAAAATCAATAGCACTATTCCTGCTAATCTAACTTAATTTTATTAGTTTTTCAGTAAGTTGTCCTAGAAAACTATTGTAACACTGTTTGAAAACTTTATGCTATTTATCTTGAAGTCTGCTTATTTTTCAACACTTAAAAAAAGTCTTAATAGATACTAGTATGTTACGCAGATATTTAACCTATGATGTTAAAATGATCTTGCCTATGCGGTTTAAAATATTAAAATTAATACCTACTACCTATCATATGACTAGGTATATATTATACAAATACACATCATATAAACGCATGTAGTATGTATATAATTAATTTAATGTTTAAAAATATAAACTCCATAGATTCAATCTAGAATCTCACTGGGATTATTAAAGATAAGTTTTTTTTTTAAATATCTAATGTAGATTTTACAGAATTGTGTCTGAAGTTTTAACATAAATCAATGAGTATTAAAGAAATAAAATTGAATGTTTTACTTATAAAATAAAAATATCTGCAATGAATCTGACTTAGTTATATTATTTAATGTTTTAACGTAAATTAAAAGTGGGAGAAAAAAAAGTTGTTTGCGGATAAAAAGTAAGACGTCATTTATTATGGCTGAAGGATCAGCCTGGAATTTCATACACGGGCGGCTTCTCACAGTAGATTGGGACTTCAGAACAGAGGTGGTAAACATTTTTCATTTGAAATTGTTAATTTATTTTTGTATTGAGTTGGACATTATAATCTTCATTTCGTGATGAAACTTATTTCTACCATGAATCGCAATATACAATAAATATGAAGATAGACGTGATATTTATATAATAAATCACACATGTTCATGTGACCTCAAGTTCTGTAGTGATGTCATATGATTACGCACACATATAGAAATTTCAGATATTTTCCAATGAAATCAAATGACCGACTTGAATGACTGAATGAGAAATATTTTTGTTTTTATTATTTACACAAATATTTCAATTTCATACTATTTCTGTGAGCCTAAGCAGCTCATTATTAGAAATAGGTATCAAATTGTAGTAGAGTGAATTCCAACTGAGAAACTCTGACTTAAGAGTCCACGGGACCACAACCCGACACAATTATGTACCTACCTTCAATTGAAAAATCAATTAAGACAAAAGGTCAACTATTATTAGAATTTCATTCATCCGAATCGATGAATTTAAATAATTTATCCGTATCTTTTATAGAATCCTCAAATTTAATTTGATTTCTGTTATTCGTGAGTAGTCTAATGGTTCGTATACCACTGGTTAAAGATTTTCTCCTTACAATGCGGAGCTACAAAGATGTTTTATATATGTATTATAATCAATACGAGATAGATTTACAGTGGAATGAGGAAGGCGCCGAGTTACAGAAAACGACTAACTCCATAACATAGCCTTAAAGTACTATTATGTAAGCGACTAGCCAGTTCCTTCCTACCCATCATCCTACACCATTTTTATCATAGCACTAAATCACACCCAGCCTCGAGGCTTATAAGAGTTATTAATCAATAGAAAATAAACACACTCCGGCGATCGACATTTTTAATCGTAGTTTTTACGTTGTGTGATTTGAAATCATTGTTGGAGTCCTATAAATTATTGTACCCTTCTTGTAAAAAAAATGCCTTATTCTTGTAAATAAATTATCAACACGTCATTCCACAAAATTAATGCCGAATTATAATATTTAAAAAAAAAAGAAGACAAGATATCAACAATGAAATACATATTCGTTTTCCTGCATGTAAAGAAACGACATAACATTTTCAGTTTAAACGAAATATTGATGTTGAATGACTCAAAAAAACTTTTTTGTGACTTTTTAAAAAAATCTAAAAAAAAGTATTGGAGTTTGTGAATATTGAATTTTTACATAAATTTTGAAAGTAATTTAATAATATTCATATTGTAGATTAAAATATTCCTTATGAATTAGACTTATTTCAAAATAAATTGAACATTATATAAAACCAGTAACATAATAATTTAAAGAATGATGTTGTATTATATTAAGCTTATGGTTAAAGTTCTTTTGCAAGGTTGAAAGGGCTATTTGCAGTAAAATATTAAGTAATTTGAAACAATAATTACAGGAAATAATAGTAGCTCGTTTCAAGGTTTCTTGGGCATTAATCATTACACATTAAGCATGGGGAAGAAACGACGGAAAAAATGTACCGCCTATGCCTATCAAAATCTATTACAAGAAGTTTGACCCTGAAATGTAATGTGAGTACCTAATTTGTAACAAAATTGTTGTAATCTTCTCTGAAATTTTAATCCACAACGTATGGTGATTTATATGCTTTAGAGAGCTTAAGCATACCCAACCTAGATGGGAAGAATAAAAAAATGCTATCGAAATATTCTACTACTAAAGTAATTGAGACATTTCATTTATATAATATTATATTAATCGAATATTTCCGATTTTTCAACTGTTTTGGCATTGATCGCTTCTCGAGATATTCATTCGAATTAAGATTCGTAAAATTTCATTTTCTCTTTATCGACGGTAAAAAAGGTTTTATTGAAAAAACTAGGGTAATATGATAGCAACATTTCCATTTTTGCAACCATTTTTTACCGGCGATGGATGGCTATTTTCTTTTTCGACTGATTGAAAACATAATTGATTAATTCAAATTATTTTACCAATCTATTCTGTTATTTCGATTATGTATTGAAATGTTTTGATTGATCCCCACTACTATTACTGACGCTGACTCCTTAAAAGAACTACTCATAAAAGACTCAGTAAACGTTTTTTAACCAAAAACCTAACTCGAAAGAATGTTTATTGCTTCCTTTATGCCTACCACAGATAGAGGGTTATCGAAAAATATTGCCAACATTCTAAAAATACTTACCTACATATATGTTTTGGTGAAGTTCTAAAAACGCTGATATTTTTGCTATGTTGACAAATAGAATATTCAAATAACAGAACATGAAACATGAATGTCTCTTTAGTTAAAAGTAATTTTGATAAATTGCATTTTTATTATTTAGATAAAAAAATATTGCAGGTTTGCACAAACTTCATCAAATATTGTTTGTATAGCTAGAATAACTGTCAAAAAAATTGTACATTACTGACACAAGCAAAATTAGATAGACATATTTTTTTTAGCGACATAATCAATATTTTATGAACTTTGTACAGGTCTCATTTTTTGCTGTTGCTATTAGAAGTTTATAATAAAATACATACGACAAAATTTTATTTTACCTACAAAATGCTTAGACATTACCTGACTAAAGACATTAAAACATTTCGGGGAAACTTTTCCGCACGATAGTTGCGTAAATTGGGAGATGGAAAACAAGGTCGTGAAAAATCAATGTTTTTCTAGGGCGTCCTGAAAACGCAAACGAACGGACGTAAAGCATTTGATATTTGATTATTTCAGGAATTTATTATCTCGCATCGGCGTTAGTGCTTCTACTTAGTACCTAGGCTAGATACATCTTCTACCACGCCTAACTTTGGCGGGATTCCAATGATCGTATGCCGGTATTTGCAGAACATGCGTCAAGAATATGTATGATGCGTATTTTTATTATTGGATACGTTTCATATCGATGCGGAAAATATGAGAAAATTTAATGACGTGTAGGTAGAAATATATAAATTTACAACTTACTTTGTAAGTAAAAAAATTATAAGTTTATTTATATTAATTACAAAATTTATCACGTAAATATATACTTAAATATGTTTTTTAACTTACCAATAGTAGCCATGGTAGATAGATGAAGTTATTCCAAAATATTAGAAAATATTTTTCGTACACAACTTGATCCGTCTCGCTCGCGAGTTAAATTCAAACAGCCGCTGGGCGCCGCCTACCATAATAAAATACCGGCGGCTTGACATCAGCAGAGCCGATCCGCGGGCCATCGCGTCATATTCCCATCCCTCTTCGATAGCACTAGCCAAAGAGAGAGAGAGAACTGGATGACCGCCGATTCTGGTATGTTCTTTCCGAAAAGCATGAAGTAATTCCGATCGTGTTTTGAAGTTAAGCAATCGCCGATCGGTGACATCGTGAGAGAGCATCGTCATCAATTGCCAGTCACCGCACCATCAGCAGACCATGCATCATCTAAGTACCTATTAACCATAGAATCAATTTGGTATGGAGGGATTTTAGAACATTCTGAGTGACTAAGGCGCTTGAAATATGTATGCATACAATCATTAGAACTCCAATGTTAGTCGGATTGCAGTTATATTGTGAAATTATACTACTCATTTTGAAATAAAAAAAATATATTCTAGAAAAATGTACGTTATTTACATATATATCTATGTAACAATTTTTTTTAAAGTACGTCATGTAAAATGTTATGCTTTCAACTTTGACAAGTATACAGTTTGAAATTGTAATACATTAAACAAAAATTTTAAAATATATAATACGCGATCAGGAAAAAAAGCATTTTTAAAATAGAAAACTCAGTACCACAAAAAATTGTGCACTTAATAATATATAATAAGAGATACATTAAAAATCTTTTATTGCTTATACATATAGGCAGATTAAAATATTGTTATGAAGTCTCGTCGTAGTTCTGATAAATCAATTTAGAAAATACAAATAATCAAATTTTGTTCTCAAAATTTGCTTTTTGATTTTCAAAAAAAAAATTACGTTAAATATTACCTGGAATTGAGATGCGAATTAACGAATGCTGGGCCTTAAAAAATCTCGACTAACTAAAATATTTGATTTTTTCAAAAAAGTTTAACAAATATATTTAAAATTTAACAATACATATTTGTTTTGGTACTTTGTTTTATCCTTCGTTAATTTAGTGTTAGATAAAGCCAATTTAGTAGGGTGGGTAGATATAATATAACATTAAACAATTTGATTGCTTTCACAAACACACCTCAAAAGTTCACTTAACTCGGTGTGTGAATGAAAATTGGTCATGAAAAAAAATACCGGTACATGAATAACCTGAAAACACCGTTGATATGTTTATTTCAAGAAACATTAGATCATACAACACAGTTAAGATCGAAAGAAAGACTGGGTAAATAAAAAACAAAATTCGTATATTTTTTAAAAAAGTAACCATAAAAATATCTTAATTTCGTGTACATATGTATTTATTTTTGTATAATATATCTAGGTATTACTTCCTTCTTCTTCATATAACCTTATCCGTGCCCAATGGTGCATAGGGCACTGCATCGCATTAATGCAGTACCTATTATCTTTATCATTTTTCAGTCGGCGATCAGTCCTGCGAACAGGGAATATATATTTATGCCAAGCGATATATATATATATATATATATATATATATATATATATATATATATATATATATATATATATATATATATATATATATATATATATATATATATATATATATATATTTATAAATATATATATATATATATGTATATATATATATATATATATATATCGCTCGCGAAAAGTCATTGTTCGTTTTTTTTCTAATTGCTGTTTGCATTTCCTATTGATATGGTGCTAATTTTCAGGTACGTGTTTTCCTCTTTGATTACCCAACGGAATGTGTCAACAACCTCTCCATCGGTCACAGTGAAGTATTTACAGCTACTTCCCAATTCGAAGACGATAACTAGCTCGTATTTGCAACGCCATATCGAGTCAACGAACGAATACGGCCACTAAAGGCGAAGGCGTGCATCCGTAGCGAAAACCACATTTTTACACAAAAAAAAATTGAAACAAAAATATTCAAATATTATGCTTCATATACGAAAAATCATTTAATCGGTTTTTATCATCTAAGTTACGACGTGCAATAATAATAATAATAAATTTGGTTAATTTAAATAGCGCCATTTTCGTAAAACACTACCTCAAGGGCGCTTCGCTGTAAATGAATTGCGGAAAAGAAGATGGTGGAAATGATTTCGTAAAAAACGTGTTTTAAGTTTTTTTTCTAATTATCACCTCACTCTTACTATTTCCTAATACTGGTGGAAGAGCACTCCACGCCATCGGTCCCGCAACAGCAAAGACAACCATGCTAATTTTAGTGCGTTAGTTGCGAGTTGGTTTGCCCATATTTGTTCACAAATCTGGAAAAAAAACTCCCAATTGGAGATTCCAGATTTCCATATTCTTCTTCACCTATGTTGAGATGTCGAATGTTTTTAAAAATAAGAACTCCTAATTAAAGATAGTCCAGATTTGTGGACAAGTATTTGGACACACTCAAAATGTTGTAAAAATATTTTTGAGACATTTATTTGGATTGCCATCTTTTTCACAGGTTGTTTGTTTTAAGTAATCATAATATTATATTCCAATATTTCATAAAACATTTTTTTTAATATAGAGTCGGACGGGGTAACTGTGCGCGCGGGGTAAGTGTGCGCAGTATCAATTGCAACGAAACTAGAGACGATAGCTCGGCTGTCCAAACTCAAAACACAGTAAGGGACATTTTTTTGTAGTACGTTTTTTTTGCATTTTGGA
This sequence comes from Brachycentrus maculatus, assembly GCF_059751285.1. Taxonomy (NCBI): domain Eukaryota; kingdom Metazoa; phylum Arthropoda; class Insecta; order Trichoptera; family Brachycentridae; genus Brachycentrus; species Brachycentrus maculatus. Next base: position 2,397,799 of record NW_028280950.1, read on the forward strand.
CTAAGTAGAATCTACTTAGTCCAAAAATGCAAAAAAAAACGTACTACAAAAAAATTTCCTTTGCTGTGTTTTAAATTTGGACAGCCGAGCTATCCCCTCTACCTGTGTCATCAGTCGCGTCATGCACGCCCCGCAAATGAGACGTCTAAGACTGCAGTGCTCCGCGCCACCTTGTTTGTACAGGTTAGAATGATTTTTATATCATTATTTTGTTTTTTATTTCAATTTTGCATCATGTGTGTCTTTCAAGCAATGCGATATAGCATATTGGTTCGATTTACACCGAAATATGTGTCTATTAAGGAGCTTAAACTGTATTAAGTGGAACAGATTTAGTCCGGTGTTTGGCATAAAACTGCCATTATTTTGGCTACAGGCTCTCGGGGTAAGTGTGCGCACGCGCATACTTACCCCGTTCCGCGTAAGCTGGCGTAAGCATACCCCAAGAGCTCGCAAGTTAAGCATGCCATTTTTACATTTGCTTTTTCTTGTTCACAGGTTAATTTAAAGGGACATAATGCCGCGCAACCATAAAAGGAAGGCTCCAAATAGGTCAACTTGCACGGAAGAACAACTAAATGAAGCCAAAAGATTATTATCGGAAGGCAGACTCAGCAAAAGGTGTACAGCTGAAACAGTGGGTCTAAAGGAAAGCACGCTTCGGAAACGACTCAAAATGGGCAGCGTTGCCTCATCTATGGGCCATTATTACCCCACCTTCACTACAGAGCAAGAGACAGAAATCTACGATTATTGTATTAAAACTGATCAGATGTTCTATGGACTTGATTTGAACGCTCTTCGTAAAATAGCTTTCGAGTTTGCAGAAGTCAACAGAATAAGGCACCGCTTTGACCAAGATCGCAAAATGGCTTGCCGGGATTGGGTATATGGTTTTCTAAAACGCCGTCCAGATTTAAAAATGAGACAGTCAATACCAACTAGCACGGCTAGGGCAATAGGTTTTAATAAAAACCAAGTGAACACGTTCTACACCAACCTTGAGGACTTGCAAAAGAAATACAATTTTCCTCCCGGTCGTATTTATAATATGGACGAGACGGGGATGAGCACAGTACCCAAAAAAACTCCTCTGGTAGTTACTCGAAAAGGAAAGAAGAATGTGAATAGAATCGTGTCCACAGAAAAAGGCCAAACCGTTACTGCAATTTGCTCCATGAGTGCGACTGGAAACTATATCCCTCCTGCTTTCATATTCCCAAGAAAACGATTGAAGGGAGAATTTCTTGACCACGGCCCTGCTGGTTGCATTGGAATGGTATCGGACTCCGGGTACATAAACTCGGATCTATATTTAGGGTATCTGCAACACTTCAACACTTCATGTCCAGCCTACTAGAGAAAATCCAGTTTTATATAATCGACAACCATTCCAGCCATATTAGTCTTAGAGCTGCAAAGTACTGCAGAGAATACGGAATCCACGGACACTTCCACTTCACAGCAGTCATAAGATGCAACCATTGGACCGTAGTTTTTTTAGTCCGCTAAAGTTATAATAAATAAATGGATGGCCTCTCACCCTGGCCGTATTATTGGCCAAGCTCAAGTTGCATTCCTCTTCAATGAAGCATTTAAAAAATCTGCAACGGTGGGCAATGCTTCTGGAGAATTTGCTGTATCTGGTATTTATCCACTAGATAAAGATATATTTTCTGAAGAAGATTTTGCTCCTGCGATTGTAACCGATGCATATGTAGGTCAGCAACCACCTCAACCTGCCAATCGACCGGCGTATAATGCTCCTGCCACTGAACGAGCTCCATCTTTCTTAGAAGCACGAACGCAGGCAACTTCTGTTGGTCCTACTGAACTTGCTCAACCTGTTTTGGGTGAAAAAACTATTTCAACATCAGTTATTCTCGCTGAACCATCAACCTCGGTAGAAGATTCATCGTCGACTATTGTAGTTACGAGCCAATTGACACAATCTCTATCAAGAGAAGAAAAACCGCAAACAGTCGTTAGACCCCTTGCACCAACTCAACCGAGACAAGAAGGAGCCAGTCACATTTCTCTGCTGTCAATAAGTCCTTTGCCGAAAGCTATCAATGTAGGTCCAAAAAAAAAGAGAGCAGGTTGTAAATCTGTTATAGTGACATCGAGCCCATTCAAAGCACAACTGGAAGAAAAGCAAAAAAAGGAAGACGAAATTAAAAGAAAACAGGAAGAAAGAAAACATAAAAAGTTTAATAAAAATATATTCAAATCCCCAAAAATTCGCCGTCTTTTCGAAGAACCAGGTCCTTCTAAAAGTAAACAATGTAATCCAGTAAAACAAAAGGAGGAATTTTACTGCCCATTATTTAAGGAAAAATATGAAGATACAACATTTGATGAATGGATTAAATGTTCATTATGCCAAAAATGGTGGCACGAATTGTGCAGTAACTTTGAAAGGGGTGTTTTTATTTGTGACTCGCGTGTCTAAATTTTGTCTTGTTTTTATTTCATGTTAATTTTGAATTCTTCTTTTAAATTGTTTAATTTTTGTTTAATGTTAATGTCACATTGGGGTATGTGTACGCGCGCACACCCACCCTATCGTAGTGCGTACACTTAGCCACACCGTGGGGTAAGTGTATGAAAATGTATGATGCTAGTTTTTTATTCAGAGTAATGAGATCTTCAGTTATTAAGGTTTTGTGTTCCAATTTTATTATAACCTAATAAACACTTAAAATAACTACCATATTTTCATTTTAGCAAACCCTTTAGTTTTTCCATAGCACCAATCAGAGTTTAAACTGTGCATACTTGACCCGCATGACTCTACCAGACATCTCACAGTGAAGCTTGATGCCATAAACATGGGCGCCCGCAGGGGGTTAAGTTAAAATAAAGCATTTCAATAATAACCGATCAAATATTTATTTTTATTAGAAGAAAAAGTTTATTTTCTAACTGGATTGATTGAAAATAATTACTTTCATTTATAATGTTAGGTACTTTCATTTATGTGTTAATGAAGAAATTGTTGCTACAGTATGCCCTTTATTACTACAATGTCCTGTCCGTGTGTTCACCATACAATTCGCTACAGTAAATTTAAACTACATCAAAACATTACTAAAAATATTTTACCCCCCCTAGAAAATTTTCTGCAGGCGCCCGTGGCCATAAAAATATCTAAAGTTTATTGGTTACGTCGAGAAAAATCGACCTACATCAGTGTATGCAACCCTTCCTTGGTCCGTCCCCTCAATTGTGGTGTTATCAGAGCCCCCTAATGATGATAGCTTTCAGGCGCCTGTTCGGGCTGTCTCAGGCAAGGTCCCGGAACTCACCATTTTTTTAAATTCAAAATTTAAGTATTGTACTAACATTTCTTGGTGGAACTACATTTCGTAGAATAAAATAACTACATATGTAGATTTTCCACTTGAATTTTATTTGACCAGCAACCTATGGAAAAAACCACACAATTGTTATTTTATTTTATTCAAATATGTTTTAAATATTCATTACAATACCATATTTTATAATTTTGACAAATTATATAAATATTGATTGTAATTACGTAAGCAAAAACATTGTTTCGTATAATTGTTTTTTTTTTTAAATTTAAAATTATCTGGGAAAAAAGGTGCCGGAACACTGTTCCACCACGTTACATGAAAAAAGAAGCCCTAATTAATGGTAACTAAATGTTAGCGTAATGTTTTTTACGTTATAAAATGAGTTGTATAATTTCACAATATAACTGCAATCCGATTACCATCGAAGTTATAATGGTTGTATGCATACATATTTCAAGCGTATTAGTCACTTAGAATGTTCTAAAATCACTCCATACAAAATTGCTTCTATGGTTAATAGGTAGGGAAAGGTGGGGTATTCTTGGACACAGGGTATTGTTGGACAGCGTGATATTTTTTTCCCTAGAAATCCTTGACAGTTTCAACCAACTGTCATCGATTCGTCTCAGGCTCAGTTTCCGTTGAGGAATCGACCTGTGTACATACACTGTTACCTCCCTGCCATAGCAAATAGAATTTTGATACTTCGAAAGTATTTTTTTCACTTAGTAATGTGTTTATTTTGACTGCATTTTGCGACGAACCAACTCAGAAAAATACATTTATAATATTTGTGGAACTTTAAGCCTCCGACGCACAAAAGAATTTTGTATGAAGTTTTCATTGTCTACATAATTGTAACATTGCTGCACGGGTTAAAAATGATATTCAGTGTCTTTAAAAAAAAAATTGCTTTAATTTATATGATAAAAACATTGAGAAAATTGGAAGCTTTGAATTTACAACTTTTCTCAAAAGTGTAATTTTCAACACATTGACTCCGTATAAAATAGTTTTTAATATGAAATGAGATGAAATAAGATTTTTTAAAATATATGGAAAAAAAAACATATTTTAAAATTTGCTTTACCATAAAAAGTGTAACAATAAATAAAAATTGGAATTAATAATAATCAATAATAAATGGATGGCTACTACCATATTTAATAAATTCATACTAAAGAAAAACACCACTCTGATGTATGCAAGTCAAGGATGGATTTGGCAAAAAAAAAAAGTAGGCTGAATGCAGTCAAAATCAGATCTCCCAGACAAATTTGCTGCAAACGATGTATGATAGATGTTCGAATGGTAATATAAAGGAAGAATAAAAGGCTGATATTAGCATCATCCATAAAAATAAGAAAGGTGTGTTGAGATGGTTCGGACATATGGAACAAATGAGTGAGTTAAGAATATGTAGTAGAACAAATTTATGAGGCAAATGTAATTGAAAATAGGAGCAGAGAAAAACGGAGGAGAACTTGGCATTATCAAGTATTAATACTTGGGCGTGGTCAGGTGAGGAGTCGGAATAATTGGCGTGGCATGTATAAGGGTATGCATGAATGTGAAAGAGGTGAAGATTGTTTACAAAGACAGACCGGTGTGGCATTCTTTTCTCTCTCCCTAGCCCTGCAGATAAGCAGCGTGATGGTTAGTTAGTTAGACAAACAAAAGAAAGATAATCATATATTTTTATTATCGCAAGCAATATTTACAATATAATAATGTGAGAGTCATCAGATTCTGTCTTTTGATGAACTTTTAAATGGCATATCAAGGTGCATTTTTGAGTAAAAGCTCGGCCACATTGTGGACAAATATGTTGTTTCAAATCGTTATGGATTTTCATGTGCTGATTGAGAGTATTCTTTCTTCCGTAACTTTTAAAACATATATTACACTGGAAATTTCTCTCCTTACTGTGTACTATAGAATGATCATTGTAAGTTTTTCTGCAGTAAAATTCTCTACCACATTCACCGCAAACGAAGTTCCTTTCTTCCTGATGGAAGCTACGGACGTGCTTGGACAAAGCGCTAGAATAACCAAATGACTTTGGGCATAATGCACACTGATACCTCGGTTTATCTATGGAATGGATTTTCTCCATATGTTCTTGGCGTTTATAATAACTTTCAAATGCTTCCATACATAATCCACACTTGTGTCTCATTTTTGTTCCAGTGTGACTTCTCATGTGATTCCCGAGTGTTGTCTTCTTGAGCAGTTTATTACAAACATCGCAGGGAACCTTATCGTTGTCATGTCGAATAATATGCTTTTCGAGGTACTTCTTAATGACAAAATACTTTCCGCAGACATCGCAAACATAATTTGGATAATGGACTCTCATGTGGTCTACTAAAATCTTATGAAATCTAAATGTTTCTTGACAAATGTGACAAGTCACAGAATCCTTATCCAATTTGAAGGGGATTAATTCTGAATGATACATTTTGTTATAGAGTTTATTATATTCATTTTTTGACATTGAATTTATTTCTTCCTTCGAGAATATGCTCAAAATTTTTTTTGAAATGTTTCGGCGAACTATTTTTAGGTTTTCTTTTTTTATTTTCAAACAAGAAAGAGAAGACTTGATTTTATATTTTTTTCCCACCTTAGAATTTGGAATCAGTTTAAGAATTTTGTGTTTGTATTCCAAATTATCACTTGGGTCTTCGTCTGAATACTCCACTTTAATTTTACATTTTGGTGGTATATCTAGAACAAACAATTATTAAAAATTATTTTAAGATTTACATTTATATAATAATGTTGTCTCATTTTTTAAATTTTGTTACCTATGCTAAAATTAATTTGTTGCATCTTATATTAATAAATGCAAGTATTCTGTCATGTCTTTTTTATATATTTTTTGTAAGCCAAAATAACACCATTTCTTTCATATACCTTCACTGTTGGTGGCGACCGAAAACATACTAATAACTGACTACATTTTTTCAATACATACTAGTGTGCAGGCAAAACAGCGTTTGATTTGACTACGCAGTATGTTTCATTTGATTTTCTGCAAGTGTGCAGATAGACTTAGCAATGAAATATAAACACATTATTTTACAAATATAAATATAGTTGCAAAAAATAAAAGTTAAACTTTAATACCAAGTATATTTATTTAAACGATATTTATATAATTGATAATGGAATTTCATCAAAATATATATACACAATTTTTAGCGTGCATTGTGGCAAATGTCTTTTATAAAATAAGTTTTCTTATAAACAAATACATACACAATTCCATTTCGAAATAAAATTATAATTGATCTAAATTGCTCTTATAATTTTCTATATCACAAACTTTTTTTGCTGAGTTTCTTCTCATCCTTCACTATAGATTGTTTTAAGCGGAGAATGAAAGTAGATCTGTTATTTAGACTTACCTGCCGAAGAATTACTTCCTTGTAGACTTTTTACTTCTTTGAACCACAATTGCGATTTTTCAGTTTGAAGACGAAAAGAAAAACAATCTCGCAATTTTTCAATACATATCTCACAAATGAGGTAAAGAGACTCTACGTTAGTGTCATTGCTCTGAACCTAAAAAAAATATATTCATAAATTAGAAAAATTCAGGCAGCCCTTGACAATTTCACACAATTTGCTATTTCAAAGTTTATGCATAAAATCTCCAATATCCCACGATGAGTTTACAAAAAAGTTACCTGAAAATGCAAGCATGTTGACTTAAATCATAATAGTTTTATTTAAAAAAAAACTACTATCAAGTGGTTGTTACATGTACTGAGGTCCTTTTTCTGAGCTAAGTAGACATTTACAATCCCTCTCTAAAACACTTTACACCTGTTTATTTGGGCAACTGATATACAGCTGGCTCGATCGTTTAAAATTTGTTCCAAAATACAGTGGAACCTCTCATAACGAGTACCTCACATAACAAGAAATTTGCATAACGAGCAAAAAATTGTGAAGATGCTCCCTTAATGAGCGACATTTCGCGCAACAGAGAAAGGTCAAGTCCCTTTTTCACAATATTAACTTGTGAGCCGGGACTTCCGCACCAGTCAAAACATAAAATGTTTTGCCTAACAAGTAAGATTCCGGAACAAATTATGCTCGTTTTGAGAGGTTTCACTCTAGTCTTTAATGTATCTGTGTGCGAATATCGCTCAAAAGATAACAAGACTTGTAATTTATCCAGTGGTATGTTTATATACTTGCAAAATAAGGGATATGTTTTATTTATAATTTAAAGTTGTAGATATGTTAAGAAATATATATTTATTTTTGCATATTCTAAACTAACTAACTAACCAACCATCACGCCGCTTTTATGAGCCTGATCCCTGATGGAAAGGAAGCAACTGGTCCCCTTCCAGGATTTATGCACTCACTCACTAATTGATCTACCCAATATTTTCTATGTCGCCGTAACGGCGACAACGGAGTACAATGGGTTAAAACATATTTTGTCTGAATAGGTGTATAAAACAAAATAACTCACCTCTAAAGAAAAGCATTTCCTTAACATATCTGAGTATATTTCTAAATTACCATCATATACAAAAGGTTGAAACATATTTTTTAATTTTTCTTCGGAGAGACAACATTGACACATGCCATAAAATGGTTCAGTTTTGACCGATTGTTCCTGCATGTTGTCGTGCAAAAACTCTGATAAATTCATGACTGTAAGCAAATAGAATTTATTCTATAAAAAGATAAACATTCCTCTAAAAATATCATAATTAAAGATTCAAATGTTCCGGCAAAAATTATTTGTTATCAAGGTTACTATAACTCGCGGGGACTGTCAAAAGTGACAGATAGATGTTTTACTAAATAAACTGGCCACATTTAAAAAAGCATAAAAAAGAATCCAAGAACCCATTTTTCGGATACAACTTTGTAAAAAGGATTTCATTTCTACGTTTGTCTTCATAAAAGTAAATTACAAGCACTTTAGCTTTTTTACTTATACAAACTGAATCGTGCGTAGGTAACAAATATTTAATGAATATGAAATGTCTATAGTCTATGGACAGAATTTTCTATCTTCTGTCAATTGACGGATCGTCATTTTGTATTGTGATATATAATATTTGTCATGATCCATGTACTTTTTGTATCGTGCAGTTTTAATACGATTTTGCGTATGATTTATTGAATGATTTAACATTGTATTATCTTGCATAGTTTTATAATCGAACAAGTTTAAAAGCATTCAGCTTTACATAGGCCCTCTGGCGTTCAGCCATGGTGAGCTAAACATCTTTGTCAAATTATCGTTTTTTGTATTACGATATCATAAAATAATTTAATTAATTATTTTCAGAGTTATCCAGATGAACCTGAGGGCGGGTTCGGCGTGGGATCATTTCCAAAAGATTTTGGCTATGGACCATTCGAACAAGACGGTGATCCTCAGTCAGGATCAATTCAATCAGAACCGAAACCAAGAATACTCCTCATGGGGCTTAGGAGGTTTTTATTTATTTATTTATCTAAGCCTACAGTAACTTAGTCGTAAGGAATCTGCCAATATCATTCCCATAGCATATTTTTTAAATGCAAAATTTACATGATTAATATTTGAACCTTTATCAGTCTAACGTTTGGGCAATCATGTATTGTGTGGCTGTTGTTAAGTATAAAGTATATCAATTTACTTTATCACATTGTGTACTTAGTGTCAATTGTGCGTGAGTATGGAATAAAGAGGGCGTGAGGATAGAGTAAGTTTATTTGAAGTAGCCCAAAATCTGTTTTGCCAAAATGATTTATTTTAGAGTCAGTAAATATTCCATAAATAAAGGTTTTTATTAATGTTTAGATACAATTACTTATCATAGTTTTACTCACTGTACAAATAAAAATACTAGTTTCCTGTAACACGATTTTGTTTTGTAAAGGGTCCGCCAAATAACATTTTTTTTTTGAAAATGGGGCGCAAAACATCGAGTGTAGCTTCGGCTGTGTGGCACGTAGCGCCGTCCTGTTGAAACCAAATGTTGCCAATATCCTCCTCTTCAATTTTTGTGAACAAAAATCCGTTCAACATGGCCCGATAACGATCGCCATTGACTAACGGCCACTCCTTGCTCATTTTCAAAGAAAAATGGCCCAATTATGCCTCTGGACCAAAATCCGCACCAAACAGTGACTCGTTTTGGGTGTACCGGCTTTTCAATGTATGCGTGCGGGTTTTCTGTGCCCCAAATACGACAATTTTGCTTGTTTACATACCCGCCAAGATCAAAATGAGCTTCATCCGAAAAGATGATTTTTTTGGCAAAATCGGCATCTTCTGTAAGTCGAATGTCGCAATATTTCCCAGCGTTGTTCAAGCGTATACACAACCATATTCGCTCAGCGGAAGGATAAAACTAATTATCTGTCAAATCAGACATGAGCTAAGTGTTACCATTCACGAAATAAGCACTAGTTGAAAAAAAAAACTTTAGATGGCGGACCCTATATTTATAAAAGAGAATTTGTTAAAATATACGACACAACCTTAATCCCTTTTATCTTGAAAAAAATAAACAACCCTTGCGATAAAGTTCTGTGATCTACTAATTAAAGTTTTGTTAGTGGTCCTTAAAAAAATTTAAATCATGGCGTCTTAATGATTTGGTAATCGCCTTTTATCTTACAATGTTACAGATCTGGAAAGTCCTCAATTCAAAAAGTTGTCTTTCACAAAATGTCACCGAATGAAACTCTGTTTTTGGAATCTACAAACAAGATAGTCAAGGATGATATTAACAATAGCAGTTTTGTGCAATTCCAAATATGGGACTTTCCGGGACAAATTGATTTCTTTGACCCGGCATTTGACTCGGAGACTATTTTTGGTGGCTGCGGAGCTCTGGTGTTTGTTATTGACGCACAGGTATGAACTTTTTTATTTCTTTTAATTATCCTATCACTTCAAAAAAGCTAAATGTCAGTGGGAACTATGTGGAGCCGTATATTCATTAAAATTTAGCTTACTTACCTTATCATTGTCATCACTTTAAGATGTTTAGTAATGTAGTGTAGATTAAACGATTTACTTACTAAAATATTACACCAGAAATGATAGGAAGGTGCAAGCAGTAAAAGTATCAAGCAAAATAAGTGTTAAAAATATAAATTTTAAGAAACAAAAATAAAAAAGGATTATTATGCAAATTTTTACGACAATAAGTATTATTAATAAGCAAGTTAGCACTAGGAGCACTAAGTAACTAGTAGAATACCAATCTCTGAGGATTAAACCAAAGAACAACTGAGTGTTGCCAAGTAATCTCTAGTGGCGAACCCTTCCCAATTTATTTGTTCCCACCACCCGTTCCACGCTTTGATCATCGCTGAATAAGCAGTATTTACGACACTGCTACCATCTGGACTTGCCCTTCCCATGTCAAAGAACAACAGAACTTGCCCTTCCCATGTCAGAAGCCCAACCGTGCAGTCTTGTGCGGACAGAGAAGTTTCGTACATATGCTATGGCGGTTAATGTCATTTTTATTCTCAATGAAATGTTTATTAATCAAAACTAAATTATTTTGTGGATGTTGAAAGATTAATGTTTATCAATATTATTATAATTTTGATGAACATGGCACCGATATTTATACATGACCTCACATTTCATATAACTAACTAATCATCACGCCGCTTCCCGCAGGGGTAGGCAGAGAGAATAGAACGCCACACCTCTCTGTCTTTGCAAACATTCTTCGCCTCTTCCACGCTCATGCATCTCCTCATACATACCCGCCGATTGTTACGACTCCTAACCTGACCACTTTCAAGTATTTGGCATACCTGATCGTGCCATGTTTTTCTCGGTCTTCCTCTGCACCTTTTTCCACTTACATTCGCCTCATAAATTTGTTTTACCGTTCTTTCCTCACTCATTCGTTCTACATTCTAAACCATCTCAACACACCATTCTTAATTTTATCGATAATGCTTATTTCAGCTTTGCATTCCTTCCTTATTTCACTATTCGCACATCTATCATACATTTCATATAATGTTTAGAATTTAACTAACATAATATAAGCAATACATATTTATGTTACAATTTCAGGATGATTACATGGAAGCATTAAATAAATTGAATTTGACCGTGACAAAAGCATATAAAGTGAATCCGGCAATAAAATTTGAAGTTTTCATCCATAAGGTATTTACCCATTTAAGTCACATTTTGTAATTTGCAGCCAAAATTATAAACTCAAACTTTATGTATATAATTTATATTTGATGCACTAACTTTGTGATTTTCCATTTTATAATTAAAATGTAACGTTGTTTTAAAATACTATAAATATTTTATTATAATGTCTACCGGTTTAGAAGCTAACCGCTTCCTTATCAAGACTGATTAATCATTATTATTATGTATTAATCAATCTTGATAAAGAAGCGGTTAGCTTCGAAACCGGTAGACATTATAATTAAGTTATAATAATATATTTATAGTGATTTTAAAACAAAGTTACATTTTAATTACTAAACTTTATGTTTAAAAATAACATCTAAGCACTCAATCTCAATATTTTCAAGTTATTATTTTTAAGTTATTTTTGATGTTTGAACTCATTTATTTTCAAATCAGCCCATTTTCAAAAATTAGTCAAATAAAAATATTATTTACTTTTGAGTATAAATATATATTTAAAGAAAATCTCAAGGATACCTTTATAAAGAAAAAAAATGCAAATACCTTTTCAGGTTGATGGCTTGAGTGATGATTACAAGATGGAATCTCAGCGTGATATTCACCAGAGAGCTACAGATGACTTGAGAGACAATGGGGGCGACCAAATCCACTTAAGTTTTCATTTGACATCTATTTACGACCACTCAATTTTCGAGGCTTTCTCCAAAGTTGTCCAGAAACTCATTCCTCAGCTGCCTACGCTAGAAAACCTTCTTAATATTTTGATTTCTGTTAGTATTATTTTTGTATATATTTTAAGTCAAGTTGTTATTCAGCTTGTAATATTGTGTGTGAAACAATTTTTTTTCTCCCATGTACTTTATGTTTAAACTTATATTTTTGTACTTTCTTAACCTTTCCCTTACGGTGCTAAAAAAATCTGCGTGCACCGTTGATATGTGTTTTGTACACTAAACGAAAATGTGGTTTAAAAACGGGAAAAATGTGAATATTCCTAAATGTTGCTTTTATTGAGCATAGTTGAAGTTAAAATGCATCAATTTTGTAATATTAGCTCCGGTAAATACCTAAAAAAAAACATCGCAATTGCCGCTGTAGCAAGCGCAGCGACACGACCACCCTGAACGAAGACTCGTGCGCTACTAAAATGAGATCGTCGGAAACAGTATAAAGCCGCGTAAAGTGCGTACGTAAAGTGCGGCACGCACATATACTCTGAGAAACGTTTGTGTATTGGTGATTCTTTCCCCGATTTTTTTAACAATTTATTTATGTCGCTGCAAATGAATAACTTTAAATTTTATAATGTTTTTATGTAAGACTAAAAAGTATTACGAAGGAATCAAAAAATCTGTGTTTGATTTAACAATTAATACATAAATTAAAATGGAGTTCTACAAATTAAACGCCGAATCAATAAATATATTATGGAGGAATACAAAAATTCTGACCCCGTATCTGTTATAATTTATACAGATATTCTCATTTTTAAAGTCAAGTTGTAGTAAATACATATCAACGAGAGGGGAAGGTTAATAACAATGATGATTTTTTTTTCTTAATTTTTCATATTTATCATTAATATATATTATATGATATTCATGCTGTTTTAGAATTCAGCTATTGAGAAAGCATTCCTTTTTGATGTGGTGTCAAAAATATATATTGCCACTGACAGTTCCCCGGTGGATATGCAGAGCTATGAACTTTGCTGTGACATGATCGATGTTGTTATGGATGTGTCTTGTATATACGGGTATGTAAATTTTTATTGTAACTATTAATTTAATTATTTGGTATTGCTGACCTGGTGGCCTCCATAGTATAATGGTCAGCACTCTCGGCTACCATGCTAGAGGTCCCGGGTTTGATTACCTAGGGGGTCAAATAAATAAAAGTGATTTTTTCACTCTTAATATTTATTCAATACTACCCTGGACTGGTACCTGAAGCGGAGGGCTGATCACCTTTCCTTCATGTGTTAACGATCAAGAAAACACTGCGTTTGTATGATGCAGTGCCCTATGCACCATCGGGTGCGGATGAAGGTTAAAAGAAGAAGAAAAAGACCTGGTCTAAAAACTCTAGCGAATTACCAATAGAATCTGTTGATTTTAAAAGATCTATGTATATAAGAAAAAAACAACTACAATTTTTTTTGAATCCCAATTTTATTTGGTTGCTAGTCACATTAAATAAAAGTGGAAAAAGCTATTGAGGTGCTGTTTTATTTTTATATAAAATCCAGTTTAACCTCGAAATCACGGGAAAAAATAAAGTTATTTCTAAATTTGTAATTTAAGATTTTATAATACTTAATACAATGAAATATTTGTAACATAATCGACTTTCAGATTGATTGATGATACGGAAGCAGCAGCATTTAACAGTCAAAGTTTCAGTCTAATTAAGCTAAATAATGGAACCATTTTATATTTACGGGAAGTCAATAAGTTTCTTGCTTTAGTATGCATTTTAAGAGAAGATAATTTCGATAAACAAGGTAAGAAAACCTTATACATACTTGTTTGCCATGTTAAACTTTTTTTTTGTAATTTCATACTTTATATGAATATGCTTATTATTTTTACTTATGACCATAATCTGGTATGCTTGTTGACAACATTTCTGACATAAGTTGTTTGAATGAGTTCAATTTCTTTCTATTGGAACTATGAAATAAAAAATTGCCACTTGATATGAGAATTATGTCAGTTAAAAAATAACTTTTTAGGAGATTTTAAACTGGATCGTTCTCCATTCCAGTTAGGTGATTTTTACAATTGTTCGAAAAATAAAAAAAATTGTGTGTCTATTTCATTTCAGATAAATATTTGAATCTAGAAATTACAATGTTTGAATAACTACATCAATATTTTATGCTTTTTTTAAACGTTTACATACTCTTTTTAGGTGTTATTGATTACAACTTCTTGTGCTTTCGGGAGGCCATAACTCAAGTCTTTGAGCTTAGATGTAAAGGACAATCTATGCTTTCTTCAACCCCCACAGACCAGTCAGTGCCATCTTCAGGTTTGCCGATGAATTCCACACCCATCATGGTGAATGGAAATGTCTCTGGAGATAGTGCTAATAGGAACAATACCTCTCTAACTACCTGAATGTTAAACCTAATCCATTATTGTCATATTGATCTATGTACATAAATATCTATATATTTGTAAATTATATTATGCTACACAGAATTGAGCTGCGAGTTATCATTGTACAGATATAAATAAAGATATATACAAATTGAATTATTTTTACATGATTGTTTTATTTTATTTATTGTTTCGGCATTTACTTTGTGGTAAGACATGTTAAAATTATTAAATAAAACACTTGTTTATTTACCACTTGAGTTTATTTATGACTACTAGTTTCGGGAGCTAAGCTTCCATCTTCAGGTCTAAATAATAACAAACATAATTAATAAAAAAAACTGTTCTACAAATAAGGAGAGGGGTTAGTTAGTTAAGGGGGCGGAGTTTGAAAATAAAGGAAAAATGGAAAGCAAAGGTGAAGAATTTTGAAATAATCAAATATTGATTAAATTATTATTATTATTTAGGTTTTTATGGATTTTTAAGTTTCTAAATAATTCATAATTTGGTCTTTGTGTGGTACAAGGCGTAATAATTTTAGTTTATGAGAGTGGAATGAGTGATTTGTATCCATTATGTGATTTGGAAATTCCGAAAAATAATTACTAACAAGACTAATTATTTTACTTTATTGAAAGTGCATACACAGTGTGCTTCTTAGGATACTCATTTTGGTAAATTACTCTAGTTTACAGGTTTCCAACACGGGCGGTACCACACCTTAAGTAGTCACTGAAGGTATTAAAGGCCCAAAGAGACAGAAGGGAGGGTTAGGATGTGGGAAATATATTTTTGATCCCTCCCCCTCCCTCTCTCTCCCTATGAGAACATATACAGAGCTGAAAAGATACAGCACTTAATAGGCTTGAGAGAGGAAATCAAAGGGCTTATATATGTTTAAACATAAAGTGATGATATTGGCAATGGAAAAATATAATTTATTTTTAACTTGAATATTGGATTTAAGCTATTTTCTTGACGAAGTTCTTTGCACATGGCTATTCCAACTGAAAAATGAATGCAATCGTTATAATACTGCATTTATATAAATTTTCAAAAATTGAGCAATATGTTTGTTCAATAATATCAATAGTGGATAAAACACAATGTACGATTATATATTTATAATCATACATAAGAAGTGTTCATTGCATTTCTTTTCCATGTATTTATTAGATTGTCTTTTTGTGTTTTGAACACTGTACTCCAGTACAGATGATGCGATGGAAAGTGCTCAGGAGGAAGAAAATTACTCATGTTTTGGAAATGGAAGAGGAATAGTAGATAATTTCCAAGAAAAATAGAATAACAGCAATGGCTATCGCACTCATGATTGGAAACCGGTACTAAATTGATTTGTGTAAGTTGGATATAGAAGCTTGAAACTTGTTACGATTTCTGTGAGTAAGTATTTATTCAAAATATTTTGTCATTTTTCGATTTTAGAGGGGTTTTGGGAACTCGATCATTATATTTTTAGTATCCTGTTAGTATTGATGAAGGTTGACATGTTGATTGTAATTTTGTGTCTTTTACCAGAACGTAGGAAATATTTTGTGTATAATCAATATACTGTATAACAATATTACCCGTTTTTATTATTTTTTTTAATAATTTTGTTCTATGTAATACAAAGTCGATGGACAACACTAGTGTATAATCTTTGCACAGCACTATCGAGTGTCGATCGCAGCTGTCATTTGATTCGCATTGTCTGTGGTCTCTCGGAACTGCGAACTGCTGTCAAATTTTGTGCTCATTTTCCGGTTTTTTATATACGATAGAATTATTGGAGATATTGTTTTTGTATACACGTTTTAACATTTAAGAAGTGTCGTGTTACTACCCTGGTGAGTAAAGTTGTTATTTAGTTGCTAATTTACCTTTAAAATCATTCGACAGTTAATCATTTTCTTTGTCAAACGATTCGCTTATAAATCAATATTAGCGTCTGCGAAAATAAACATGTTTTTTTGTTAGCTTCAGTTTTCCGAATGAATAGAACTAAGCTACGATTAGCTCTATTTATCAGACTAATTATACTCACTGGAATCAAATCCATTGTTTGATGAATATATAATTTCATACATTATTATTATTTTTGTATATATTATATACGTTATGCCGAATTATGTACGTTTTAAAAAATGATTTAGATATGGTATACCATAAAACTATACCTGAATGTAATTAAACACAAAAATTGAATTACTTGCTGTTTGTTCATTTTTGCCACATATTTTTTTATTGCGTGTTTATTCACGTTTACAATTATTATTGAATGCCGTAAACAATCCATTTTGCGTAATTTAAAAAAAAGAAGTACTCAAACACCCAAAAGTTTTTTTTAAGAATTACGCAAATTCTAAAAAAAATGGGTAATAATGGGGTGTATTTTTTTTAAAATCAATGAAAATGGAAAATATTTAATTATCAATGTTATCAATTCGCATTGCTTTTAGATGGGTACTCATTAAGTCACCTAATTTGATTAAATTTAAAACATGTAATTTGTTGTTTCAAAAATTTAATTATTTTTGACAATATTTTCATAAATGCTAGATTAATTCCACTTATACATACATCCACTGATTGAGTTATTTATATCAATTTTATTTTCACTACGAAACGCCTGAAAATATTGATTGATTGATTGAATATGTGTAAGTTTTTTTCTGTATTTTTTTGTGAATCTAAGCTTATTATATGGGATATTTTTTAAATTTTCTCCAATTTTAATTTGCTATCCGTCTTTTAATGCACTTATATGTATATTTTTTTCTCCTATCCTTCATATTTTTAAAACATATTTTGTATGAAAGGTTACTATTTTGGCCCAACACAGACATTGGCTGCATATCACATACATCTGATATATTATAAACATACACATATTTGAAATAATAAAACTTCATAAATATTTTTTTTAATCATTTGATTCTCTAAGGATTTATAATCTCACAAGTTTTCGATTTATTCATATTTTTGTCTTGAAAACCAGTTTTTATCTTAAGTTTTTTTTATGTGTATGAGATTTAAAAAAATAGTAAAGTGTGTAATGCTTTGCACACATAAGTTGTCATTCAGTCATTCAGTCATTCAGTCCACTTCAGTTAGGTATCACTTCTTAGGGTGCTGGAGTGCTAGATGGCTACTAGAAGCCCTAGGGGCAAAAGGGGGCGCCGGAGAGAAAGCTGGCAATATGTGTTGTGAGAATAAATATGTAGATGTATAATTGTTAATGCTGATATAAGAGAAAGGTCAGAGGGGTAAGTAGGTTCCATGGTTACATCCATGGCCGGTATTATTCGTATTTGAATAGCCACGTTGGTTGTGGCGCCACTTCAGTATCGTATGATCAGTCCGTCTCGCCATTGGTCGGCGCGAGGCTCATGTCTCGTACGACGTCCCCCACCCTCAGTAAAAATATTTTATCTTTATCGTGCTACAATTTCCCGCCAAAATCCCCTCCACTCGGCGGAGGCTCGGCTGCTACGTCACGCGCGCAACTGTCGTAAATTCATTTTGACGATGTTCTACTATAAACGCTATTGGAAAATGGAGGCTGCTTCTTGAGCCATTTTTATCTCAATGGAGGAATGATTACGTTTAGAATAATTTGTAAACATATTTGTAAATCGGTACTATTTTTCATTGTTCTTTACATAGAACACAATATAGTACTTCAAAACTGGATCAATATAGTACAGAGTTGCCTTGATCATAAATTCAAGGTTACCATTTTTTTTTCAAAATTCTATATTTCCTGGAAAAAGGTTCTCGAATCAACCATGGTAGACAATGCCAGTTGAGAATATCTATGCATAAATAAAAATAGAAATTATAATTTGCGCTACCAGGATAATTCAGTGATATCTTTTCCCCAAATTATTTATTTCATAATGTTTTCCGCTAGTCTAACTAAACTCAACCGTAGATGGTGCCGAGAAAAATCATGTGAAAGAAAGTATCAATCGAAGCATAAATATAACTTTGAGTAATGTTATTGTCAATCACGTGTAGAATGCTGAATGTTACACTTTTATAATGCGATCACTTAAAATTAGCCTATGACAGGTCGTAAGCCCTGTAAATACGATAGAATTTTTTATGCCGCTTAATCCTATGTTATAATACAGTTTTAATGTCCCAGATATACGTTAAATGTAAAAATACGAGAATATAAAATATATTAGAATTTACTAAACGATAACGACCAATCAATCGTTGCGGTTATATGTATAACACATTTACATACCTGCATACTGCACCCTTAACTTGCTACCCTATCTGGCGGTCTACGTAGTTTTAAAAATTTAGCTACGTTTATGTTTGGTTTCTTTTTTTTCAATTTCTCTTTTTTAGGATTATCGGGTACCTATGTCTCCTCATTACACCGAATACAGTGGAATCTCTCATAACGAGCATAATTAATTCCAGAATCTTACTCGTAAAGCAAAACACTCGTTAAGCGAAATATTTTTTGTCGTGACTGGCGCGACTTACAAGTGAATGTCGTGAATAAGGGACTAGCCCTTTCTCTGTAACTCGTTACGGAAAAGGTCGCTCGTTGAAGGAGTTATTCACATTTTTATGCTCGTTATGCGAATTACTCGTTATGATAAATTTCACCGTGTTTTTAAGATTACTACTACTTTATTGAAAAAAAAAATAGCCAATAGGGTTGTGTATTTATTCCCAATAGAATTACTTGACGAAGTTTTTTTTTTTTATATACTGTATACTCATTTATATGCTCTAAAATTTAGTTAATCTGTACGTTTTGTGTCGATTGAAATTTAAAAAAATCATATCCACAGTCGCTAAATCTTATTGAACGATACTGAAGGTTGATGAAAGCATTTGGTGCATTCATTTTATGAACTTGAATCAATAAACGAATTGGTAGAGATATTAAGAGACGGAGATATATAATGTTGAAACCTTATCAAACAGGTTTTTAATATGCAGGTCACTTGAAAATTATGAGCTGTCGATGCATTTACGATGCACTATACTATAGTTACTATAGGTTCTCCAAATCTATCACTGTTACAAATTCAATTTATTTAATCCTAAATTTGACGAAATTATATAATACCCGATAACTTCCCATAGTTTTCTTTTATTATTTTTTCTATCTTTTACAAAATACATCAAGTGAAAATAACAAATGGAAAAATAACCCAAATACAATATTTTTTATTTTGGTTACGCGCATTTAAAAAAAATACTCGTATATTCCCAGTTTTCGTTAAGTCGCAACATAACTTTCTCTCAATCCGAATAATATTTTACGTATTTTTTTCTACTTAAAACGCCGTTTTTGCATTGAAAAAATAAGCTTTTCTTCGAAATAATCATATGGCTTTTAAAAGAAAAGAATTGTTGAAAGTAAAGGAGTTCAAAAATATATTTTTGTGTACATATTCTAAAAAACATAAAAAAATATCCAATAAACATTCATTAAAAAATACGGGCATGTGACCTTTCCGGTAGAATGAATTCTGTGTTTGCGAATATCCCCTTAAATGCTTTCAAAAGGTATACATAATGTACAGAAGCGATCACATGTAGGTGTTTATATAACCCATAACATTTTGGTGAAATCTTTATATGTATATCGTATTTTGTTATATTTTATTAATAAATTTAATTTTATATTATAGTTCGTATAAAAACTTTTTTTCTTTGGCCAGAAAATGTAGACGTTTATGTAATGTAGATTTGAGGGTAAACGAGGTTTTTATGGGAAATTAAAAATATTTTTTATATAATGGTACGATATTAGTTTCTGTAAAAATGAAACAATGGTTAATCAGTCCTCTTTAAATATATATAAACACATATTTTAATTTTTAAAAATTAATTTCCTCGATTGAGAACTCGAAATATTACGGAGTTTAAAAAATACCTGATTTCATAAATATGGGGATACAAAGAACGGACTTCAAATCGCAAATAAAATGGCGCGCTAAGCAGCCCGATTATCTAATAACTTACGAACAACAACAGTTAATTTAATAGTATACGTAGGTATAATAGAAGGTCACAACGTCACAATAATAACACATAAACAAAATACTTATGTGTGTGGGTTTCTTGTTTTGCCGGGTTGTTTTTCAATATCTCATTGTCTCAAATTGGCATTGCCCGCCGTGTGACGACACAGTGGCCATAGAGATGCAACACTCGGCTAAGCGGGTCGTGGATTGTGATGATTAGTTTGTTTGTATCGTTTTACCACGATAGTTACCTATATATTATTACGCTTGTCAGCGTGCGGCTTGCTTTTTATGTATTTATTTAAACTTCATGTACAGAAAAGAAATAAGTACATTGGCGGGCTTATTGCTAAAAAGCTATATCTTCCAACCAACCAAAAACAGACTTGTGATATTGGTCAAAACATTTGATACCATATATAGCTGTGTGCAATCACATAAATTTTTTTATCAATCAATTTTTATGTATTATTTTTTGACATCTCATCAAAGATGAAGAAGAATATGGAAGTCTGGGTATTTACGGGGCTGACGCACGTCATCGGCTGGTTTAAGTGATCACTTTACACACGTGTAACATTCACCAATTCTACCCATTATTGACAACCACACTACTCAAATTCTTGGAAGTTCTTTATACATGAACCAATTTAGAAACCTTGTTCTTGAATCACTAGAACTTCACTAGAGACATCTATTGGTGAGATGTAAATAAATAATGGGTAGAATTGGTGAATGTTACACGTGTGTAAAGTGATCACTTAAACCAGCCGATGACGGTCGTCAGCCCCGTAAATGCCCAGACTTCCATATTCTTCTTCATCTTTGATGAGATGTCAAAAAATAATATGAAAATAACTCCTGTAATTGGAGATAATCCAGATTTTGTGAACAAGTATTTGGACACACTCAAAATGTTGTAAATTTTTATGTAGTTTTACATTTTCAATAAATTTCGCTACTTAGTTCAACAACAAAAAATTGCTTTGCAACAGCAGAGCTGTCAAGAAGCCTAGATGATTCTGTATCAGATCTGGGCATGCGGTGGGACAGCTTTCAATGTATGCAATCAGAGGGTAGATAGTGCCTGAACATTTAAAAAAACATAAATTACAAGTTGGTGATAATGAGGAATGCAAAGGATAAAAAGAGTTTCGGGAAGGAGGTAGATGGAAAACTAGGGGAAGAGGTTTGATGGACAGTTAGGAATCTAATGATAGATAGTAATGTCTCTGACATTTCTTATGAGTTATTAGAGAAGGTGCATTTTTTACAAGGAGAGCTTATTCTGAGAGGCTTTTATGGGTTGGTGAGAATATTTTTTCCCGGAATGAATATATACGTATGTATAGAATTTCCCGACCATTGTACATACGTAGGTACTGACATTTATATACAATAAACATTTACCCGGAAATAACATCGCACAATGAAGACCTAACGACACGTCCTTTTTCATAAGCCGAATATTTGAAACATCTAATCGGAAAACACAATGAACGTCGTTTTCTTTTAATAAATCGTTGGATTACCTTATATATGTACTACGCATTATGCTTAACAAGTCCATAAAATTACGATGTCAATGAAGTCCTGAACGTCAAAAGTTCCTTGCTGCAAATATGTGGCACGTATGTCTGAAGATAGATGACGAAAGGGGTGCTTGACTGGAGGCCTAGAACAGGACGTAGAAGCGTGGGTAGGCTCCAGACAAGATGGTCCGACGACATAAGGAAAGTAGCCGGCCTGCAATGGAAAAGAGTCGCGTCCAACAGAGAACTGTGGAAGTCCAAAGGGGAGGCCTTTGTTCAATACGGGACACAAGAAGAAGGCTGAAGTATTAGATATTAATATGGGGGTTAAAAATTAATACAATGTAGAACCTATACCCACACACCCATACACATACGAGTACATACGTCGCTCTAAGGGAAAAGTTATATCCTCCTGAAATCTGTGGATAGCGGGCAACGTTTCTTTTCTTCCATTTAATGTATACAAGTTTCGACAAAGATGAAGCATTTTCATTAGAAGGGTATACGGAAATATGGTCACGAACAGGGCTTACGTTCTGTCATCGCCTGGCTTAAGTGATGACTCTTAACTGCGCAACGTTCACCGTTCTGCTTATGATTGAATATCCGTGCTAAATATATTAAATATCCAAGCAGCCATTCAACCATCAGTTAGAGTTGATATCTCTGAAGATATCTGCTATTTACCTCAAAATATGTATTGTAAGGTAAATAGCAGTGTAAATATAAAATAACGTTATTTTTGTTCAATTCTCATTTCCACATTGCTGCAATTCACTCTCCGCACTCCGAAACTGCATCCAAACTATTAATAATTACGGATAAGAGAAAATAGAAAATTTCCCTGTTATTTTCCCACGAAATAACCGGGTTACAGAATAAATACCGCCGCGCCGGTATGGAAGTCTAAATGGTCCAAAGTTTGCTTTGATTAAGACCCAAAATTCATGGAAGGTATAGGCGCTGTGGCGTAGTTGGGTAGGCGCTCGACTACGAAACTGGCGTCGCGGGTTCGATTCCCGCCAATTGCAAAATGAATTCAAGAAAGATTTATTTTCAATTGTTTGGGTTTGTTGTCTGGGTGTTTGTGATGTATTTTTCACGTTTACCTTATCCTTACCTTCCCTATCCTTAATATCCTACCTGCAGACAAGCATCTAAAATAGACGCTTTGCGGGTTATTCCTTTTAAAAAATCGTTAGGTCGTAACTTAATTTTCTCTTTATCCAGGTAACGTATGATGTAATTGATTTTTTCTTAAAACACCGTTTTTGTATTGATAAAATAAGTATTCTTCGAAATAATTCAATGGTTTTGAAAAGAAAAGAATTATTGAAAGGTAAGTTCAAAAATGTAAAATAAAAATCTGTGTAAATTATAAATACTTTCTAAAAAAAACAAAATACATTCTAAAAAAATTAATCGTGAAGACACGTGCAGCCCTTAGGGCGACCGAGCGCATTCTGAGTTGAACGGTTGAGATCTAAGCCTTAAGTGTAAAATAAAGTAAAATGTTCGTACACATTAAACAACAAAATACTTAGTACGCACATATTTTAATAAAATGATTTCATTTAGCCTTTATTATAAATTTGTTGAACAGTCCATCGACTTAGGATTAGCCTCGCGTATGAGGTCACCAGATATTGCGTTTTGTTGTATAATAGAATTAAATAAATAGATTTTACGTTCGTAGTGTATGCTTTGTTGATTCATCATAATCTTATGATCATGCGTCGGCTGAATACGTTGATAACATCAAAGTTTACAGGAGAAGCTAAAAATTTCTAATTAAATAACTTTCTTGTGACATATATATATATATATATATATATATATATATATATATATATATATATATATATATATATATATATATATATATATATATATATATATATATATATATATATATATATATATATATCGTAGTCATACAGGAGTAAGTGACCAAGTGCATTTGTTTACATAAATGTGATCATTGACTATTTTGTATCTTACTAGCTTAATATTGCCCTGAAAAATATCCCAAAGGATTTTAAACTTGGAAGTATAATAATATATTGACTTGTTAAAAATGACTAACTGCATTGGTGTTTATTTTCTTGACAAGCAAAAGTGACTTACCATAAATGGTACTCCTGGACATTTTACGTCTTGTTAGTTGGTCACTTTCTCCTGTACGACTGCGATATATAAACTATTGTATCCGTGCAATAATTTGTAAAGTATGGTGTGTCTCTATTTTCACATAATTTATCTTTGATTTGACCTCTGATCTTTCCCTTTTCCCCTTTTCCTCCCTCTTGTCCCTCTTCCAGGTATTTATATTAAATTACATGTGAAATTTGGTAACTGGAATGGTACGAATACCTGTTTTGTATTACTCGTTAATGTTAATGTGTTTATGGAACTGTTCTGTAAAAATTCCGAATAAAACAAAATAAAAATAAAACCCAATGACATTCTTTTAGTTCCAATTTTAAAGTTAAAAAGATTTCGAATAGACTTATTTGCTGCCTTTTTATTACTTACATTTGAAATTTCTTTTTTAAGTTATTTTTTGACATATCATCAAAGATGAAGAAGAATATGGAAGTCTGGGTATTTACGGGGCTGACCGTCTTAGGCTGGTGTAAGTGATCACACGTGTGTAACATTCACAAATTCTACTTATTATTGACAACAACACTGCTCAAATTCTTGGAAGTTCTATATATATGAACCAATTTTGAAACATTGTTCTTGAATCTAGAACTTCACTAGAGACATCTATTGGTGAGATGAAAAGAAGCTTTTTATTGAGCAATCCAATAAAAAGCAGTCCATAAAAAAAACCTTTTTAAGTATTGAAACAACATCCTTACATAATTCGGTCTTTAGCTTATTAAATTGGTTTTTCAATATCCAATGTCAAATCTAGCGAGATGTTTTGTGAAAATTTCGACATAATTGTGTCCCAAAATAGCGCGCCAGTCAACACACGTAGAAGAATGCGACATTGGGTGAAAATAATGTCGATTGTCTATGGCCGCATTCTGCTATCGTAAATTTTGTCTCATCGTTAAACTATATTTAGAGTTTTCAAAGCCTTGATCTTCTGTTCTAGGGTTTAATGCCCGCTGGTTGAGAATCATGCTTACCGTATTGATTTCATTTATTTTATTATTAATTCGTCACCTGAGTCACGAATGACTCAAGCCCTGAGTAATATCTACAAAACTTTAAATATGTACTTTGGTACTCCAAGAGTACATATCTGAGTAAAAATATACAGTTCTAAGTAAACAGCATACAAGATGCCTTAATAATAATAATTATTCTGAATTTGCCAATCACTTAATAGAAAATAATCACTCGTTTGATTAAAATAAAGGTCTAAATATATTACACACATGCAATAGAGGACTTAAAATAGATTACTTAGAATATTAGAAATTAAAAAGGCAATTTATAATAATTTACAACTAATAAATACACAAGTAAATGATTTTGCTAAAAGTCCGTTATTAAATATGTTTCCAATCACTCATCATCCCTGATCCCTTTTGACTGTGACTGCCAATCAACACAAAAACAATAAAGTCACTTGAGATCTACTTAAGCTTCTTTCCCTAACCGTCAAAATATTTTGAATATTGTTTAGTAGATAGTGTTTTAGTATTAATCAGTCTGGATAAAGAAGCGGTTAGCTTCGAAACCGGTAGACATTATAATTAAGTTATAATTAAATATTTATAGTGATTTTAAAACAAAGATACATTTTAATTATTATTTTTTTTACAAATGGAGCGCTTTAGAAGACAATGTTCGATGAAGTATAATGAAGTCATTGGCGAGGACAGTTTTTTCGTTTATTGTTGTTTTTTTGCAGTAAAATTCAATTATTATTTTTTTGGTTCAATCGAATGATCACATAAGACTTTTGATTATAATAAATACGTCTAGATTATCTACTAGTCATTTAATTAATCCAGCTACTTATCGTCTACAAATATAAATGTGCGCATTGTATTTATTCCGTGTAGGTATTTGTACTTTGTACTCGTGTACATTTAGTGAAGGTACTCACCTACATAGGTACTTTTTCTTGTACTTAGAACATTTTCGTGGTAGATTAATTAAACATATCCGCTCCCTAGGTGGAGCATATGGAGTCCACAAACTGTCTCCAGGCTTTTCTGTCTGCTGCCAGCTCCCTTGCATCCTCCCAAGTCAGATCTACGTCGCGAAGTTCTGACGAGAACTGCCGACGAATTGTCAGCAGTGGTCGTCCTGGGCGGCGCGAACCTGATGCCTTGTAAAAGAGGCAAGCTTTATTAAGGCTCTTAGGAGGCATGCGGAGTACATGGCCAAGCCAACTGAATCGCCTTTTCTTGACGACAGTTGTGACTAAGATTTGCTGCGTCCTACGCCTTATCTCTTCATTCCTCACTAAGTCAAACCACCGCACGCCTAAAATTCGTGGTAGATTAGTGAAATTTATTCTTTTTTCGTCGCTATTGGCGATTATTTATAATAATTAATATCCCCATCTCTCCGTGATCTATTTGGCCAAACTATCTGACACCTTCAAGATAAATACACATTAACGAATGTCTAAAAAAACATTGTTTACATAATTCAATTAAATTTATTCAATAATAATTAGTATATACATTACAAACTTAATTTTAAAGCGTATACATTAAAACAAAAATTGTAAAGTAAGCAAGAACTCTTTTGTTAAAGCTGTAGAAGAATCCTGCTTCGGAATACCCCCTCAGACACATGGAACAGATCAATATCTGACGTGATATTGTTCATTCCTTATATGCAGGTTGGTCCTGTATACCTATAGGAATGTGAAACAATATATGCCGACGCTGCCTTATGTATCTATCGGGAACATACAGACCAATGCTCCGGATAATTTCAGGATTATCGATCATACCGCACAACAATCGATAATAATAATGACCTTCATAATTTGGCTAATGAGCAAAATTATGAAGGTAATTATTCCAACAACAAAAAATGCCAAATTAATAGTACATTATTAATTTGGCATTATTTTTCGGAATAATATGATTATATTAATATTTAGAAAGAAAAAAACTCTTTTCAGTTTATTAATGTAGACACAAACAGTTTAGAGAACTGCAGATGTTCTCATCACCAGGTGAAAATACAAACTGTTGGTTTGCACTCGTATTTTCACCTGGCATACTTACAAGTTGTCAAGTGGCCACATGATAACGCCGAATTTCTGCAAAATAATTTTATCGCTCCATGACGAATTGTCCGTGTACTTTACAAAAAATCAAACTGGATTGAAAAATGTCAAGAAATGAATAAAATGACGCTACTTTTTTACTGTATACACTTCATCACGTCTGGCTTATAGAACATTTTTCCTTATAAAATGCGTTAATTTCTCTTTTATCTTTTCTTGGTAGAAGCTTTGTAATTAATCTGTTATCATGTTATTATACGGAATTTATTTATGTGTAGCAATCTGCAGACATTGTATCTACAAATTACGCGATACCTAATACAAATAAACTATGTGTAAGTACAAATGTATAAATACACTCATTATGATACGCATAATACTCATACATACATACATTATGATATGCATAAAATTATGCAAACATTATTCTCTATTGCCTTGATCTTGACTATTGCGCACTGTGGGCTCAACAAGTAAACAGAAAAACAACATGTAAACAATCAATAATATTTTATTTCTTTAATTTTGATCTTACTTTTAGACATCTTAACATAGATGAATAAGAATTTGGAATATTATTTTTTGACATCTCATCAAAGATGAAGAAGAATATGGAAGTCTGGGCATTTACGGGGCTGACGACCGTCATAGGCTGGTTTAAGTGATCACTTTACACACGTGTAACATTCTACAATTCTACCCATTATTGACAACCACACTACTCAAATTCTTGGAAGTTCCATATATATGAACCTATTTAGAAACCTTGTTCTTGAATCACTAGAACTTCACTTGAGACATCTATTGGTGAGATGTAAATAAGCTTTTTATTAATCACTTTACACACGTGTAACATTCACCAATTCTACCCATGATTGACAACCACACTACTCAAATTCTTGGAACTTCTATATATTATGGTTCAATTTCGAAAAATAGTGCTTGAATCACTAGAATTTCACTTTCAGAGATATCTATTGGTAAGATGAAAGAAGCTTTTTATTGAGCAGAAACTCTTTCATTTGTATGTGAGGTCCAAATCCTGAATTATAATCACACGCATGAGAAACGCTAGAAAATATCCTTTTCATTTTATTATTTTAGCTTATAATTTGAACAGTTAATTTATTTACTGATTGAATGGAACATGGAAGATTCTTCCATATTCTACTTCATCTATGTTGAGAAGTCAAAAAATAATATGAAAAAAAACTCCTATGATTAGAAAAACGTATTTGGACACCAAAATGTTTTAATTTTGATCTTGATAATAAATCATTAATTTTCAAGTAAGAAACGCGTCAAAAGTACTTGTATAAGTATACAATATTTTTATGCTCCACGAAAGATGACCGTCGTAGACCTGTCGCAGGACTGCGTGGTGAAATTTGACATTGGGTTATTGTGTGTACGTGTACAAGGTGCTGTTATTGTAAACTTCGAATTTATTAACAAAAACGGTACGTTATAAAATTTAAGAAATATACAATATATTAAACAAAAATATTGAACAAATGTTTGAAACATTAAAACATAGTTTTTTGTAGGGTTATGCTTCTTTATATATAGTGTCCATTAAAGTTTTACAAACTTTTTAAAAATTTTAACGATTTTTCAAATAGGATTGTTTTTTTGTATCGTTTCTTTATATAATTTACATTAATTTTTAATTATCCTTTTATTATTAAATGGTATATTTTATATACCCTCGTAATCTATAAAAGCCTTTTTCCAGGCATATAATTTGATATTTTTACAAATCTTCAAGCCATTTTAGGCATCTAAAGATAATTTCTTTAAACATTTTTTTTAGTTTTTATTGTAACTATAGCACATGTTTAAACTTTTAAGACCCCTTTGACATTTAAAAAAATATAAGTTTTACTTTTTACTTTAAACCCTAGCATGTATCCAAAACATAAATTGTTATTGTTGTGTTTTTATTCTCGTTTATATTCGTTTTTCCTAAGTAAACCCATGCCGAATATATGGATGTAAGTAAATTCACGAAGAGTTGTGTAATAATAACATATTTTCCCGAATTTTCTCATTCGAATATGGTTTTGAAAGAAACGCAGTGAGTAGTTTTGATTTGATTTTCCGGGTTTCTAAGTTCAATGAATGGTATATTTGATCTTTAAAAAAATCGACTTCAATTCTTGACCGTTCGTAACTACAATACTTAATTTATTTTGACTTCAGCGCCAATGACAATATGAAGCAAACGTTCACGGTAGAATTTTCATCTGGCTCTTTCTACGGGTTACAATTGCGAAAACCTTTAAGAACTGACCCCGTTTTTGTAATCCTTTATACGTGGACAGTTTAAAGCGAAGTGAAAGGTCAACGGCAAAATGCTGCCTTAGTAATTTTCCCCATAACCATCTGTTTTTTTGTGGCGTGATCGACAAGTTCCACGCTGTGCAGATAAAACGAAACCAGCTGTTTCAAGTAAAGCAGAGTCACTTAGCAACAAGTATTCCAGCGGTGTAAGTAGAAATGCCGCTGTACCTGTCCGATTAGAGCCGGTCGTTTTTGTCGCGTTTGATTACTTCACCGGGCTGGGCTGTTGGTGAACGCGCGGATCCGATATCTGAATCGGTTTCTATCCGAGTCCGCTCGCGACTCGCGCCAGTTCGTGTTCGACTGCTCTCGAGGCAGTGTGTATTGCGCTAGTTGGAAAAACAGTACCATTGAAGCTGTCAAGTTTTCAGTGACCGTGAATTAAACGTCAACAGAATTAGATAATAATAATCAAACAGTACTCCAATCGCAGAACTAACAGGTGAATAAAACAAAACATTTTTAAACACTGTTTTTATTTTTTTTAATTGATAATAGATTTTCGATCAAGTTTCTATTGATCAGTGTTTGTTTGTTGCAATGCTTTAACAAAACCACATTTCGTTCAAAAAACGTCTTGGAATTGTCATCAATCGGATATTAATTTTATCTCGCAATATTTCATCATTCTTTGTGAATTATTCGCGTAAATTATTTATAATGTAATATTATATCCTGATGTAAACACGATAGTCACTAGCTACTTATTTACTCGCTCTTATTAAACAAAAAAACGCACCCAATCATCGCCTTTGTTATTTGTCAATATTTCGGTGTGACATCCAGGAAACATGTTGCACAATAAGCGTTAACGTTTTTCTCTTACAATTTTCTTGCATTTTACGGAATGACTCGACAAAGGTTCGCGTTCGGTTCAGGAGTTCGGCATAATGACCCCCGAGAGCGGTTTGCCGAGGACAGCATTAGCCGTTGACATCGTTCAACTTGTGATATGAGCACTTCCTATTGGTAATATTAATATATCGATAGTTTTAAATTTCTTAACATATTTTTTTTCCTATTCCTTTTATTAGGTCTCCAGTCGCTTTATTTCGCTGCAGTGCGACACGAAAATACTGTGATACTCAAATTGCATATTGACATTTCGCTCACTCCTTTCAAGAACGTCATAAATAAAATAAAAGATTTTTCAGGAGAACGTTTTTAAAGTTTAAAAATATAATACAATGTATTAAAAATAAATATCAAGCCACTTACTGAACTTTTTACTGTGCAACAGATCTTTTTAAGTAAAACCTGATGGTTTTTTCTCCATTTGAAAAATATTTAGTTTATTTAAAAAAATAATTAAACAATACCTTTTCTTCAAAATGCAAAAACAACACTTTCTGCCCTGGAGCGGGTAAATATTAAGTTAAAAATATGCCTCTTTTGCTGGGATACAGTACATTTTCTGGGCATTCCGAAAACATGCACAACTGAAAATTTACGAATTTTGATTTATGACGTTCTTGAAAGGAGTGAGCGATTTCTCAAATGAATATCGCTATACTGATATCAACTTTTACAGTATACGCATGCCTGTAAATGAGTGAAAGTGCTCATTATTGGTCGAATAAACTAACTGAAAGTGAACCAAATATTTTAATTTGTAAAAGTTGATCTTCTTATTTTTCTTTGAACCGTTTTCCTTTACCAAATGGAATAGACACATGTACTCGATGATTAAGTGTTATCCTGATCCTTGATAACACGAAGGCGTTATAATAACTTCTGTATTTGAGATGCCAGTCCATAAACAACAAAAAAAAGTGAAAATATCATTTTCTTAAAAATCCAATCGCCAAATGCACTATCAAGTTTGTGTTATTTTATTAAACTATCAGAATAGTGTTTCCAACACTATGAAACCCTTCTATCTTATCTCCTCTTTTCGGGTCATTCAACTGCACTTGCAACTGTCGCTATATGCACCACCTAATATATATATGTGCATTTTTAAGTATTGTGTCAAACGGCATACAGCCTAAGCCTTGTACCTCGCGAGA
The DNA here is from genome assembly GCF_059751285.1 of Brachycentrus maculatus. Taxonomy (NCBI): domain Eukaryota; kingdom Metazoa; phylum Arthropoda; class Insecta; order Trichoptera; family Brachycentridae; genus Brachycentrus; species Brachycentrus maculatus. The sequence goes on from NW_028280950.1 coordinate 2,429,503, forward strand.
TTACGTATTATGATGCATCTTAAACAAAGAAGCCGGTATAGTAACAATGTTACGTCACAAAACGCAGCTGTGCGCGTAAGTCAGACTTTTCATCGCATTTTCCATTCATCTGTATGTTCGTACCGGGTAGTAACGTGACACGCTTACACGTTTGCAGAATAATTGTAGCTTTGTCGTCTGGACGTATCGTTTGTATTAAAAATACAGGTTGTGCATTTTCCGTAGGTTCGGACACAAGCTACTTCACTTTATAGTTTCCTGGTAGTTGTTTTTAATTTAAGTTTTACTTAGTAAATACCACTATTTCTTAAAAATCTACCGTATTATACGGTGTTTAAAAATGATGTGGAATGCACCGAAACACGTGTCACAGTAGATTTTAAGAAATAGTGATATTTAATAAGTAAAACCTAAATTAAAAATGGATAGATTTTACCACAAAGTGACTGCCAAATCAATTAATTAAATTCCTGGTAGTTTTCTAAAAAGAAAAACTGATTTTTATGGATTGGAAAATACAAACATTACGATAAATTATGTATTATTTGTGTTGTACCTCCCAATGCAATGTTTTTACATGTTCAAATCTTTTTTTAAATTTTATTATTTTGTGTGATTAATTTCTCGATCGAAATCTTTTGTTTGCCAAAAATTGTGTTTAATTTTTGTCTGAATTTTGTTATTTATTTGTTTTATCATTTTGACGATCAACAAGGTTATAATTTCATCCTCAAGTCATCTGATACACTTAGGTATTATTATGTTAATCTTTAGCAAAAACAAATACGATCATTATTTACGTAAAATTATAATCATACGTTTTGCTTTACGTCATTACATATTAGATATGTAATTGAAGATCTTATAGTTTGATAATTAACCATACATTATATCATATTCGTCATTATTATATAATGAAAAATTACTATTAATCCGTATTTCAATAAGTACTTTCAAAATCTTTTACGTCAGACGTGTTCTTTTATTTTGCGTTATTGTAATATCTATTTATCGATAAATTTAATAATTTTTTTGTCCATTGTTCTAAGTCAAGAGCGATAAGATTAAAATGATCATACTTTAATAAGAATTACGTTGTTTATAATGTGTACCATTATTTTTTGTTTATTAATTTAATTTCTTTTTAAATTTTAATTCTAAGTAAGAGAAAATATACAACATTTTTAGTGTGTCCAAATACTTGTTCACAAAATCTGGATTATCTCCAATTACAGGAGTTATTTTCATATTATTTTTTTATTTTCATATTATAGCTTAAATAATAAAAATGAAAATGGTATTTTCTGGCTTTTCTCAAGTGTGTGATTGAAATCCAGGATTTGGACCTCACATACTAATATAAGAGTTTCAGCTTCATAAAAAGCTTCTTTACATCTCACCAATAGATGTCTCTAGTTAAGTTCTAGTGATTCAAGAATAAGGTTTCTAAATTGGTTCATATATATAGAACTTCCAAGAATTTGAGTAGTGTGGCTGTCAATAATGGGTAGAATTGGTGAATGTTACACGTGTGTAAAGTGATCACTTAAACCAGCCTACGACGGTCGTCAGCCCCGTAAATGCCCAGACTTCCATATTCTTCTTCATCTTTGATGAGATGTCAAAAAATAATAAGAGAAAATATCATCGTGAGGGACTCTTTTTATGACATAAAGAAGGTTAATCTAACGGATGTAGTGATTAGTAATTTTGTATGTTTTTCGTCATATTATGCTAATTAAATTATTAGAAATTTGAGTATAAAGTATTTGCATACAGTAATATGTAAATTTTACGTGATTGAAGTAGCCATTCCCCATATTTGCGTACTAGTAACTAACATGCAAATCGTTGTTTACCAGAGCGCGGTAACATTGGCAGTATATGATCATAATCACTGTTTTATATCTACAATAATTTCTAAACATTATCATCGTCACATACGATTATTAATTCGCCTTAATCGCCTGAAGTTAGCTGCAGACTAGACTTGTCAAATTCAATCGAATCTTTCAATCGAAATTTTCAGTATTTCTTTGTTGTTATTTTCATTAATTCATTCGGCAGTCACTTTGCGGTAATCTCTATCCATTTTCAATTTAAATTTCACTTGGTAAATACCGCGATTATAGTATCTATTAATTTTTTATTTAAATTTCACTTGGGAAATGCCACTATCATACATACAATTGTGGTATTTACCAAGTGAATTTTAAATTAAAAAATACTTTATGTAAAAATCTTATCGGTTGTATTACTACACTGACATCTGAAATATTCATATCTCATCACTAATGATCAAATCAAAAAATATTTTTCAATGGTACATTTTTTATAGTTTATATATTTTTGGTTTTAACATAGTTTTCGCATGCATCTACTTTTTTTAAACAATTTTTTGGCTTAATATTTTATTTAAAATATATATTTTTTACTTTAAGGGCGTTTGTGCACTACACGGAATTTTACCGTCCGGTATTTCAGTAAGCGTGATAAAACGATTATTGGCTTAGATTGGCTTGTGCTTTTGTCCATCTTTCTTCAGATCGGTGCATGAACACGTTGCGCGCAAATTCGAGCACGCTAAACTGTCGTAGTCGCTTTTATTTTTCAAAACTGGACTGCCGGACGGTAAAATTCCGTGCAGTGCACAAGCGGCTTAAATGTTCAACCCTGGTAAAATATTCTACGACAGTACTTAATTAGATTCTGTTAACACTTATGTATACTATTCAAGGTTTTTATAAACTCATACATATTTAATACTTGCAGTTATTTTTTTACGATTTTTTCAATGTTAGGTTATTGAAAATCACATTCTGTTCCTCTGATACGAATCATCGTGAATTTGGATGGGACGAGCCAGAAATTTATTTAAAATATAATCTAAAAATGGCTCCGCTTTGACTCATTATCGTTACCTTTCCGGTGTGCACTTTGAGTATATTATTAATTATTATGCACGTTGGAAGTTGGCAAATTATAATATGATTATTGTCAACAGTACAGAGAACCTTTGACTCTTTTGACATTTAGATTAGGGTGGATCGAGCATGAAGAAAAAAGAAAAAGAAAGATTACTACGAATGGTGTGTGAGCGTTGTACAATAGAGGTTTTATTTCAAACAAAAAAGTCACGATGTTCCTATTTTTATGAAGAAAATTTGTTCTTCTTACGAATATAACATAATATTTGCTTTGATTGATGGAGACCCAGTATTCGCCAAGTCGCTACTTAATTTTCTCTAAATCCAAGTAACATTTAACGTAATTGTCTTTTTTCCTTAAAACACCGTTTTTGCATTGGTAATTGAAGTTTTTCTTCGATATAATTATATGCTTTTGAAAAGAAATGAGTCATTGAATGCTTAGGAGTAAAAAAAAAAAAAAAAATATATATATATATATATATATATATATATATATATATATATATATATATATATATATATATATATATACATATATATATATATATATATATATATATATATATATATATATATATATATATATATATACATATATATATATATATATATATATATATATATATATATATATATATATATATATATATATATATATATATATGTATATATATATATATACACCGCAGGACAAAAAAATCTACGAGTTTACTTGCTACCGCACGCCTTGACTTTACTGAACTCTTTTTCTAAGAAATCCTTTATCGATACCTCTTTCTTTTGTTCAATAAATTAAAGACACTTTGTGTCACCTTTATACAATATTTACATTTGAAAATGTCTCAACAATTTTGTTTTACCCGCGTTTGAGGGAACATAACACAACAATCATGGAAAGTGCAAAGCAAATGTCGATAGCGATAAAATCCAAAATAATCACACTGTCGCAACAAAACATATCTAATTGTAAAATATCTCGTCGAGTTGGGTATTCAGAAGGTGCAGTGAGGTTTTTATTTAAAAAATTCCAACAAACTGGATCCATAGAACGGAAAAAAGGAAGCGGATGGGGGCGCGCGACATCTGCCCGAGATGATCGCTTAATAAAAAAAATTGTTATGCGCGATCGATTTTTAACGGCACTTAAAATACACGCAGAGGTGCAGTCTACTAGCTAATCAACATTTTCAGTAAAAACTGTGTTTAGGCGGCAGTTGGAGCATGGTTTCCAAGCACGAAGTCCCGCAAAGAAACCATTACTGACGAACAAAATGCAGAAGGCTAGACTGGATTGGGCGAAGGAGCACCAGAATTGGACCTTGGAGGATTGGCAAAATGTTATTTTCTCCGATGAATCAAAATTCAACCTTTTTGGTCCAGACGGCATAAAGATAGTTCGACGAAAACTTGGGGAATAATACCATCCTTCGTGCGTCCCTCGAACCGTTAAACATTCACCATACGTCATGATTTGGGGGTGCATGACAGCGTACGGTTTGGGACCTCTAAATTTTATACAGGGTACGATGAATGCCATCCAGTACAAAAAAGTGCTGAAAAACCATCTTATTCCAACAATCGAGGACATTACGCAGTATACCGCGGACCCGATTTTTCAGGACGATTTGGCGCCGTGCCATAGAGCCCGCACTGTGAGTACAAATATTTATTTTTTAGTGCACTTTGTAGACCACTTGATAAATAATTTATTGTTTTTCTTACAGATCATTGAATACAAGGATAAAATTGGCTTAAAATCGTTGACGTGGCCCGGGAATAGTCCTGATTTGAACCCGATAGAAAATTTATGGGCGATTATGAAAAAAAAAGTTGGGAAAAAAAATAAAAAAAACATTGAGGAATTAAAAAAAACTTGATTCAAGTTTAGGAAGAAGAAATAACATCAGAAATTTAAGATTCGCTTTACGCTTCGTTAAATAATAGAATTTTACATGTTATAAAAAATAAAGGTGAATTCACTAAGTATTAAATATTTTTAAATGTTATAAATATGTTTAAATGTAAAATACCTTAATTTAAAATAAAGCGCTTAGAACCTTCTTCTTAAATTTGAATAAAAAAATTACATGTCTTTTATTACTCCATCACAAACACTCGACCATAAATGAACCGTTATGGGTCTCTAAGGTTCGGATAATCTGATACCTGGTATATAATGGCAATTTCTAAGTACAATTCATGAGTAAGATCTTTCATTTTAACCTCGAAGTAACGAGTAGTCATCACATATGTTAAACAATACAAAAAAAACTAATTAAATATCAAGAATAATTCATTATGTGTCAATTTTAGTTTTTTTGAGGACTCGTAATTTTTTTTGTCCAGGGGTGTATATATATATGTGTGTGTGTGTATATTCTAAAAAAAATCCAATATGCATTCTTTAAAAAAATCGGGCGTGAACAAACATGTGACCTCTCCGTTGAATTGTGCTCACGAATATCGTCTAAAATTAAGGAAAGCGACCCACCCTAATGCATAGCTACTATTACACGTACAAAAGTAGTAGTAGAGCAGTATTATGAACCGAGTGGGCTACTAACGATCGCCCCTGCACTTGAAATGCATCAAGTATCACTGCCAACCGTAGTGGACTGCTCTGGTTCTCGGCACTGCATCGTGCCAGACATTCGTAATGCACATATCGTCTGTTATATGTACGATTTATTTGCATACCCTGCACCTACTGTCCACCTTTTACACTTGTAATGTCTTTTTTTAATTTCTTTAAAAAAATACATTTATTTAATTGAATTCTATCGAATCAATACAGCACACAATTTAAACAGATTTTTTTACTATTTTACTTTCCATGTGTCATGACTGGAAAACTTTTTGTGTCGTTTAAATTACACAGCACTTAAGCAAATATATTTTAAAACGATATTTAAGGCTTATGCTTTTTATAATATTAACAAAAATATGCACAATAACAATAAATTTAAATCAAACTAATAAAAATCACCACTATCAATAACAATAGATCTTCAAAACAATTCCTCACATAAACGACTGTTACATACTAGAAAATAATCTGAAAAATCTTTCAAATTGGTGCAATAAAAAGAAACTCTATTTTAACTCTCAAAAATGCCAAATTATGAGATTCTATAAAAACACGAAACCAGTATTTTTTAATTACTCGATCAACAAAGTATACCAAGAATTGGTACTAGAAATAGATGATCTAGACATAACCTCCGACACCAAACTCAGCTTTCTATCGCACATAAACAAAATAACCAACAAAAGTATGAGAATGCTCAGTTTCATAAAAAGAATTACTAAAGATTAGATACTTTAAATACACCCAAACTCCTGTAAACAACGTTAGTAAAGAGTCAACTTACTGTTATTCATATATATTGATAATATGTATATTGTTATATTAGATGTATTTCCTAAGAGAAACCCCACAGTTAGTGTGATTTTTTTATATCTCACAGAACGGAATTTTTCGTGATTATTAAAATGAATTTTCTCATAAATGGCTTTAGTGATGAGTCCGCTTTGAAAATAGGTACCTCAATTAAAATGTTGCCATTCTTAAATTACAAAAAAATATTTCCAAGAGTTTTAAAAGTGATGTACCCAAACATTGCATCTAAGTTTTCTGAAAATTATTCGTGCGCATGCTTTTTTTTGCTGTGACTCATCAGTATTTTACCCATTGTTTCGTCACATTCGGGTACATAATTTAATAAAACGCACTGCCAATTTCTGCATTATCAATACTTCTGTGTACAGTTAGTCGCTTGAAGCACCTGCGCGACTCCTGCCATGGTACAATGGATTGTGGTTTTCGACGACACTTTGAGCTAAAATACATTTTTGTATTGAATTTTTAGTTCTTCTTTTAGACGTACGTATTTTTCAATTATCATTATTCCCGCGTGGCAAGGTGTAGGCCAGCTAGAAGGTACCCTTGGAGACTCAGAAATAGAAGACTTGGCAGTGCTCACAAAGCCCCGTCTGGCGTTTTAAGTTTTAATTGAATCGGTCTGGCAACTTATGCTAGTTCAATTCAAGAAATTAAGTCAACCATGTATATTGCTACTATTTAACTCGCTTTTGCAAAATGGCTCGGAGCAAATATAATTATTTTTCAATGGTATCACAAAATTTGGGTCTTAAAACACGCCTCTCAAGGAAGTGCTATTGTAAAACAATTGTAATTTTGAACTTTTAACAATATTCGCACCATTTGAGTGTGTCCAAATATTTGTTCACAATATTTTATTACAAAAATGTTGGTAATGCTAGTATATAACCACTCACCGAGATTTTTATGTCTACCGGTTTCGAGACGTGCCCGTCTCTTCGTCAAGACAATCACTACAACTTGTAGTTGTATGGCTGTTGTGAACTCATATGTACTGTGTCGTGAGATTGATCACATATCTAGGAGTCGCCTCGTTGGTTTTGGCGCCACTTCTGTATGGTATAATCAGTCCGTCTCGACATTGGTCCATGTCTCTTTATCGTGCTACAATTTCCCGCCGAAATCCCCCCCACTCTGCGGAGGCTCGGCTGCTACGTCACGCGCGCAACTGTCGTGTAAATTCATTTTGACGATATTCTACTATGGACGCCATTGGAAAATGGAGGCTGTTTAAAGGAAATAAAAGAGAAAATATAACTAATCACTAACACAAATATCTTTCCATAACCTTCTAACCCTTATCGGCACCCAATGGTGCATAGAGTACTGCATCGTATAGAAGCAGTGTTATCTTGATCGTTAAATACACGAAGGAAACGTGATCAGCCTTGCGCTTTAGGTACCAGTCCAGGCTGATTAAAATTTCTTTCCATTAAGCATTTTTTTAAATAATATAATAATAATATTTACTTAATTGTTATACCTATGAATCACGAAGATAACAGTTATTGCCATTCCGGTCATTCTAAATAGAAAATTGTACATTTTGGAAACATTCCATGAAACGATTCCCCAGAAACATGCGCATCGTGGTAAGTGGCTACTATCGACGACATCGTCAGTCCGCCGTTCGCCAACTCTGAGCAAAGTTCATAATTGCGACTTGGCATCGGAAGTTTCCGCCGACTCATCTTTCTACTTTGACATTTGAGATTTTTTTCCTTCTTGTAAATCTTCTCACATCCACGCGTATGAAATTCTTTTATATTCAATTTCTTTTTCACGTCACTATTTTATTGTCAACCCCTGAATGAATATTACCGAATTTGCTAGAAAACATTTGGTATTTAATGAAAATAATATGTCGTGACGTAAGTACATCGATTTTTCGATAAAATAATTACACCTAGTAACACACAAAGGTCAAGTTATGAATTATTTAGAAAATTTAGAAATCCAAAAATACGAATAATAATTTAATAAATAATAAAACACTCTCCTTATCATCCATTTTTTACTTTGTGTAATACCAATTTTATAAACAATATGGCATAAAATATAATAAATGTACTGCCAATAAAGCAACAAAATATAATAAATAATATATTGTTTCAAAATTCTTCACCTTTGCTTTACATTTTTCCTTTATTTTCGAACTCCGCCCCTTGACTAACCCCCCCTCACCCTAACTTACCCATCTCCTTAAGTATAGATTAGTTTATTATTTATTATGTTTTAGTTTACATTTAGACCTGAAGATGGAAGCATAGCTTCGGAAACTAGTCGTCGTATAATAAACTCAAGTGGTAATAAACAAATGTTTTTCTTTTATAAAACAAACCCTGAAAACAAGGTGATATTTTTCTTTTATAAGCAAACGTTTACTTACTTCAATTCCTTGACTGATTATACCAGGCTACTGATTCTAACCTCGGGCATTTAAAGCAGCAAATAGTAAACAAACAAACTTACCACACACAAATTTATATTATTGTAACCTCAATTTTTGTTCATGAAACGGTTTTGTGGTTTGTTATTTTAAACTAATTTATTTTATTTTTTGCACACTTAAAACGTTACTAGTTTATATATTTGTTAATATTAAAATATTCACTTTTACGTTTTGATAATTTATGCAATAAGTCTTCCATGTATTTCGCATATGAACGAACGAATAAAGTTTTAATTTGCCTGGAATCCAAAAATTAACGTCTCGTGATAATTTTAATAACAAAAAGGAATAACCCGCAAAGCGTCTATTTTCGATGCTTGTCTGCAGGATACTAAGGATAGGGAAGGTAAGGATAAGGTAAACGTGAAAAATACATCACAAACACCCAGAACAATTGAAAATAAATCTTTCTTGAATTTGATCGATCTAGTTTTAGATGTACTTTAAGAAGCGTCCATTACGTAAATTTGATTGATTATTTATTATTACTATTAATTAACATTGATCTGATTATATAAATATTTGATTTGAGTCCATATTTTTAAGTCCATTATTTTAAAATATTTCTCAACAAAAAAACGACTCATCCTGATCCTTTCTGATCTCATGAGTCTGAGTGAAGTAAATGTTGATTATTTTATTAAATTATATTACATTTCATGTCGATTTTTCAGTCGTAACTGAAATTTGAACTGAATTTCAGGTAGGTTTTAGCAGTTTTGACTTACCTGTCTATTATTTGATGTGCCCTTAATACGTGAAACTGAAGGGATGATGACGTAATACATAGTGCCTATGTAACGTAATATGAACAATGAGTAAAATCAATAAAGGTCTGGCGTCTAGCCATTTTTGTCTGGGTACGGTACAGAACACGCGACAACGATTATGTATTTTATACAACATAAAAAAACGTAGACAGATATTTTAAAACCAAATTAGCATTTACATTTTTTTATAATTTTCTCTGGGTTAAAATAAATCATTTAAAAAAATATTATTAGTACTTATAATTTGCATACTTACTTTAAACTTTACTATGTATTTCATTATAACTTATAAACTTATAATGTCTACATATTTCGAAGTAAACAGCTTCTTCCTCGAGACTAATTAGTCAAATTTCTATATGCTGGAGACTTTATATACATACATATATACATATAAACACACACACACACACTCACATATATATATATATATATATATATATACATATATATATATATATATATATATATATATATATATATATATATATATATATATATATATATATATATAAATAAACCCTCGTCCACACCCGATGGTGCATAGAGCACTGCATCACATAAACGCAGTGTTATCTTGATCGTTAACCCATGAAGGAAGGGTGATCAGCCTTCCGCTTCAGGTACCTGTCCAGGGTAATATTGAATTAATATTAGAGTGAAAAAATCACTTATTCAAATAAAGTATTTATTAAAAATACTTTATAATATGCAATTCATTGTTAGGTCCGGTCGGATTGCTTTATCTTTTCTTCGTGTATTTTGTGGTCTAGATATCGTTGCATTTATCCAATAACAATTTGTGTTCATAGGTTTAATTATCGTACAACTTGCAAAACATCTGCTCCAGAATGGGGTCATTGCAATAATAAAGTAATTCGTAATATGGATACGATTATTATTTTGGTTATATTTGGTCGCATTACATATTTGTATTTGTCTTATCTTGGCAGTCATAATGTTGGAGAATGTGCAAGTTATTAATAGCTGAGCTCCCGCGCGATTTTCATTACCCGGGTTACATGAATCACAGGCGAGTGGGGATTCCGTACGTTTCCCGCTCTGAGGATAAGTAAATTCAGTGACTCATTTTTTCCACGCTTTGAATTCTATATTGGCTTAAACTAAATAGTTGGATATCGGAAAAGCATACAGGAATTATATTGTATTTATACTTCAATAAGGAAAAAAATATAATTCTGTTAAATTTACTTACATTATTAATTACATTATCGTTTGAGCTAAAAAGTCTTTGATATATGTATGTGCGAAATAGAAAACCAATGAGTGAAACGGAAAGACAGTCATTACACATATCAAACATAAGTTTGTAGGTTCATGTTTTTTTGTATAATTTTAACCTTTAAAAGTAAAATATCATGAAATTTAATTAAACTTTTAATTTAATTTAATACATTTTTAGCATTAAAAAAGTAGATACAATTATCAATAAATTATTATTAACGAAAAATAGGTATGTAAATTACGAATTAATAAGTATTTCGACTAAAATCGAATAAGTATTAGGTAAATTATGTGTAAAACACTGTTTTTTTACCACTTGAGTATTATATTATTACGAATCGGAAGCTTCAGATACTTTTATTTACGGGTTTGAATACAGTATAAACTTCAGTTTATATTTAAACCTGTGGATGGATGCTTCTGTAGCTTCCAAAACTAGTCGAAACAATAAATTATTCAACTGGTAAAAAATAAATGTTTTATTTATAATTCAATCATGTCTTACCACAAAGCGAATACCGCAACAATAAATAACATAATTGTTAGGTAAATACGTAAGTAGTTTTTAAAATATCAATAATCTTGTAATGCTTTCAAATTTAATACCCTATGTAATATGTATATATGTTTTAAGAATCCCGTTTTACAGACGTGTTAGTCACTGTTTGCGGATAGGCAATAAAAGGAAAAAAGCAAGAACGATTCCTTGCTTTTTGGTTCAAATCAATTGTGTCTCATTTACTCTCGTTACACATCCTTAAAACGAAATTCGTGACATAATTTTATTCTAGATATTATATACCATAATCATCTCTAATACATGTTTTGGAATGTATGTGAATAAAATATTATTTTTGGACATCTCATCAAAGATGAAGAAGAATATAGAAGTCTGGGCATTTACGGGGCTGACGACCGTCATAGGCTGGTTTAAGTGATCACTTTACAAATTCTTCTTCATCTTTGATGAGATATAAAATAATATGAAAAATACTCCTATAATTGGAGATAATCCAGATTTGTGAGCAAGTATTTGGACACACTCAAAATGTTGTATTTATACAATCATTTTGTATCACATATGAGCAACTTTATCGTGTATGTATATTAGAATGAAATACTGCAGTCGCTAGTCATAAATAAATTCATATTGTTAACCGTTTTAATGTGTGATCGCATGACGACAGCATTAATTCTCGTTCCTCGCCTAGTCACTTAAATTAGAAGTTCGCTGCGCTTTTATTCCGGTACATCTTTCAATAATAATTTGATTTAATCAGTTTCGCCTTGGTCGCCTGTGGGATCTACGATCTACAGTCTGCGGGAAGCGTTGCCACTTATTTTCTCTGTTATCACAATGTATATTTTTCTCTGGCCGGCCTTGTGCCGGCTCGTATATCTAGTAAACATGTTTTCGCATCGCTCCGAGTAAATAAATGTCGTCATAATATGCGTGCAAATATGAATATGACTTGATACGTATCACTTTGAAGGACTCGTATGACGTACCGCTGTGGAAGAGACACACCTACTAAACGTCAGGTTGAATTAGTTATTCATACTTCTAAGTATATTGTTTAATTAATTAATATGAAGACATGAAGACCAAAATGACATCTCAATATACAAACGCTGTGGCATATTAAGTATTCCTTTTCTTTGTAGTTTTCAATCACAGGCTTTTAGCTTCTTGACAGCTTTGACCCATTAAATTGGTAGCAAATTTTACCATTTGACTATTTGACATGTCGGGTCGCTGCGTTTTAACCCTTATATGTAAAATTCCAAAAAAAAATTGTTTAAGTTAAGGTCAAGCATTTGATAAACGATTGTGTATGTGACCATAAGTGTTTTTTTTTTAAATCCAATATCATATATCTGCAGACTAATCGTATTTGTTATCATATAAATATACACTCGTGTAAGTATAGTGTTTACCCGATAGTCAATGTGACATGTTATCAGATATTATGAAAATGTTTTTTTAGCCAAGGATTAAACTGATCAAACCCAATACATAGATCAAATCGTTACGATTGTTTGTACCATGTACGCATTTCTAACTCGTTACTGAATTCTGTGGAACTGCGTTTCACTTACATCACTACATTACTTAATCATTACATCAACAAAAAACTAATTATTTTGATTATAAGTATCTTGTGGATATTAATAAATTCATAATTATTTAAAATATTATTACAGCAAAAAAAAACAAATTGTTATCTGAACCTCGACTGCAGTGACGTAAAAATTCGACCATAACATGTTGAATTTTGTTTACGTCATTGCCTAACTGTGTTTACATTCCAAAATCTAATTCACTAATAAAATATCATAATTTCAATGTAATGTTTTCAACAGGAAATAAAATACACGCTATGCTGTGGAAGCGACATTTCATAACATCCTATCCACGATAACCAATAATAATGCGTTCGTTATGTGTTATTCCCAATTAATATTTTTGTGATTGAAAATATTTCAGTAGGTTCGTGATTCTCGGCATATGAAATTTGTTTTTACTGACTAATAAAACTTCCAAGCCTCTCCCATATGATATATCGCTCACTCCTTTCAAGAACGTCATAAATCAAAAATCGTCAATATTCAGTTGTGCATGTTTTCGGAATGCCCAGAAAATGTACTATATCCCAGCAAAAGCGGCATATTTTTAACTTAATGTTTACCCGCTACAGGGCAGAAAGTGTTGTTTTTCCATTTTGAAGAAAAGGCATTGTTTAATTATTTTTTTAAAATACTAAATATTTTTCAAATGGAGAAAAAACCTTCAGGTTTTACCTAAAAATATCTGTTGCACAGTAAAAAGTTCAATAAGTGGCTTAATATTTATTTTTAATACATTGCATTATATTTTAAATCTTTAAAAACGTTCTCCCGAGAAATCAAGTTTTTTTATTTATGACGTTCTTGAAAGGAGTGAGCGATATCTGCATCACCTTATGATGCTAGATGTGTTTTTTTTTTATATGAAGCATTTAATTCTCTGAAGTATCGCTGCCACTGAGTCACACTCACTACGATGATATTAATTTGGGGAAAATATTTGTGTAGTTGGTTCCGAAATTCACAATAAATTGTGCTAAATCCACACAGATTTCGCATGACCCATTTATTTATACGATCAAGTAAACCATTTTAATGAGTATTTCAAAAACAATAAAATGACGTTAAAATTTGTTTGTTAAGTATTTTCAGATTTAAGAAAAGACCTTTAATTTTTTTTTTCTTTTTGACGTACGACAAATCACACAAAAAGTGACAATATGAAGTCTTGCATCGTTTATTATCAAGCTAAACGCATGTTTGTGTTGACTCAGTCGCAGTATTTCGCGTACATCTGTGACCTCTGATAAATATGTATTGAATTTTAATTAATTCGACTTTGACGTATAAAAAACCTGTTATTTGTCGCTGAAACTTTCTAGGTCAAAATAATGGATTAATTATGTAAATATATTATTTTTAAACTTATTACGTATTTTTAGAAAAATACTATTAAACATGTCTATAAATTGGTGATTAAAAATGAACACTCTCCGACTAATTAGACTACATATGTATAATTGCTAAATTACAAATTACGCGCACGTTTAATTTAATATAATTTTATTGATATCTTATCGCGAAACTGTAATTTTCTTTTTAAAAATATTAAAGAAACTTATTTATATATTAAAAGAAAAAATGTTTCCATCAAATGAACTATCAAATTTAGAAAATTTATAAAAAGACCATCACTTTTATTAATATATATTTAAATTTAATATACATAATAAACGGTGCATCCAAAAGACAAAACGCTTAAAATTCCCGCAGAAATAAGAAAGTGGCCAGTAACTTTCAAGGGGCTAATAATTGTACTGTTTACCCGATACACAAAAACAATTATGAAAAAAAAATTCAAACACGAAAAACACTTACATTTACTGTACAAATGTTACCTACCTGATTTAAAATACCAAAAAAATAATATCGTAGATAGCTCACTCCTTTTAAGAACATCATTAATCAAAAAACTTGATTTTTCAAGAGAACGTTTTTAAAGTTTGAAAATATAATATAATGTACTAAAAATAAATATAAAGCCACTTATTGAACTTTTTACTGTGCAACAGATCTTTTTAGGTAAAACCTGAAAAGGTTTTTTTTCCATTTGAAAAATATTTAGTAAATTTAAAAAAAAATAATTAAACAATACCTTTTCTTCAAAATGCAAAAACAACACTTTCTGCCCTGTAGCGGGCAAATATTCAGTTAAGATATGCCTCTTTTGCTTGGATATAGTAGATTTTCTGGGCATTCTCAAACATGCACAACTGAAAATTGCCGATTTTTTTTATTTATGACGTTGTTGAAAGGAGTGAGCGAAATGTTATTTTTCATTGTTGTTTTTCTTATTGTCATGACTGATGTAAAACTATTTTCGGACTCTTATTTATTTGTTATTCCGCGTTCCTTCTAGCTTTGTAAATAAGATTTTCTTAGAAAAATACATAAAGTTCGAAATCATAAAAATTGTTTTTTATCACATTCGTATGTGACGGTTTGATTACCAGGAAAACATCATAGACTGTATTTAAACGCGTATTTTCTTTTGAGCATTTCCGTCATTATAGCGGAAATGGCAGTGTTCCTTTTTATTCGTAATAATAACAAATCCGCACCTTAATCAGCGACAATATAATGCGACTGGCGACTTTCACCATTCCTCATAGCGGATATTTTTGGATTCACCGCTAAGGGAATACGATACGATTACCGAGTAATATAGTTACACCATCTGTTAGTCTATTAATATATTGTTCCACACACTATTATATGTATTAAGGAAATGATTTCAGTTAAACTTAGTGTTCTCTGACATGTGCCAAATTTTAGACGGGAAAGTGGACCCAGGCCAACCCAGCATAACCCCTAAAGGAAAGATGCCAAACTGTGCGAATTGTTCAATTTTACTAGCCACACGAGCTACAGATCTATCGTCTCTCTACAATATTCACAACTCAGGATTATTCGCAGCATTCTGAGTGTGTCAAAATACTTGTTCACAAATCTGGATTATCTCCAATTATAATAATAATAATAATAATAATAATAATAAAACCCTTATCCGCACCCCGATGGTGCATAGGGCACTACGTAATACAAACGCAGTGTTGTCTTGATCGTTTGAACATGAAGGAAAGGTGATCAGCCCTCCGCTTCAGGTACCAGTCCAGGGTAATATTTAATAAATAGTACAGTGAAAAAATCACTAATATTTATTTTACCCCCCCTTGGAAATCGAACCCGGGACCTCCAGAACGGTAGCCGAGCGTGCTGACCATTACACTACGGAGATGGACTCCAATGGATCTCCAATTATAGGAGTATTTTTCATATTTTTTGACATCTCATCAAAGATGAAGAAGAATATGGAAGTCTGGGCATTTACGGGGCTGACGACCGTCATAGGCTGGTTTAAGTGATCACTTTACACGCGTGTAACATTCACCAATTCTAACCATTATTGACAACCACACTACTCAAATTCTATATATATATATATGAACCAATTTAGAAAACTTGTTCTTGAATCACTAGAACTTCACTAGAGACATCTATTGGTGAGATGTAAAGAATTTGAATAGTGTCGTTGTCATTAATGGGTAGAATTGGTAAATGTTACACGTGTGTAAAGTGATCACTTAAGCCAGCCTATGACGGTCGTCAGCCCCGTAAATGCCCAGACTTCCATATTCTCCTTCATCTTTGATGAAATGTCAAAAAATAATCAGGATGATTTCATCAAAATATTGACTTTTCCTGGTCAAATTTATTTGATCTACGTAAATAGTGATAATTTCCAACTCCAAGATTCTACAATGATTAAGGAAAACACTTCGTTTTTTACCACTTGAGTTTTATTATAGACTACATGTTTCAGAAGTTAAACTTCCATCATTCAGGTCTGTATAATAACTAAAATATAAAATTGTTCTATAAATAAGTAGAGGGGAAAGTAAGGGGAAGGGGTAAGTCAAGGAACGGAGTTTGAAAACAAAGGAAAATCCAAGATTCTATTTTCTAATACTATTTGCACTGTACGTGTGCGAAGTGTAAACGTGCATCTTTTAAAATTATTGATTTGTTTCGGACGACAGTTGACCCGATGTCACGTTATGACGTCAACCATCGCGTAAAATGAGCTCTTAAAGTACTCATCAAATGTTTATTCAACATTTTGCAATACTGTATGGCATGGGTCGGCAACCTGCGGCCCGCGGGCCGCATGCGGCCCGCGAGACATCTTGGTGCGGCCCGCGAGATTCTCGCCGCAACGCACATGACGGACGATATTATACACAATCGAGTGAAAGGAAGCGAGAAAGGGAGCGAAGGGAATCTCATTGATTTTATTAAATACAATAAATGTCGTTAAAACATACACTTAGCGTTTTATTTTTAAAACTAAAATATTTGTACATAAATATTGTATGTATACCTACTGCAAGTGCGGCCCGCACTGATCCCCATGAAAAATATTTGGCCCTTTTACAACAAAAGGTTGCCGACCCATGCTGTATGGTAATAACATTGTTATTTAAGTGGCATGAAATCACCGCGTCTCTGCGCTCGTACTATTTGGCAGCCTCATAAAACAATATCGGTTTGTATAGATTTTCTCAGAAAATACATAGACCGATGAACAAATTTCGTTGTCAACAATATTTTGAGTGGCTCCAAAGTTAATGTTTAAAATAAACAAGAAAAGTTGGTTGACTTCTGAAGTCAGTTGTAGAAGTTTTTCCTTAGAGTTTGGTCAATCATTGGTAGCGTGAAGTTGAAAGTAGATAATTTAAGGTGGTGACAAATACAGCAGGGTTAGGTTAGGTTAGAGTCCCTAAATATGGATTTAGACTGCCAATGCACCGATTGCTAACGATTTTACAGGAAAAGCGGCTATATTTAATTGATACAATTTAAATTACCCTGTAGTTGGCCTATAGAATATATTTGGGAGTTTCTTCTTCTTTCTTCTTCAAACCCTCATCCGCGTCCGATTTGTCCGACCGGAACATTTCGTCGTAACATAACGTCGTAACATCGCTCGCGGCGAGCATCAGCGAGCATCCGAAACTATGGATGGAGCGCTCGGCTCGCTGTACTGACTGCCTGAATGCTCGCATCGTAACGTGTTACGTTACGACGAAATGCTCCGGTCAGTCTCCACCTTAATGAATAGTGTTGGATTGCGGTTCCGTGGTTAATGTCGCGGACTCTTTCTGGGTTCGACCCACTCGACAATTCGATAACTATTTTTAATAATGAGCCGCTTAGGCTCACTTAAATAGTATGAAATTGAAGTATTTTTGCAAATTATAAATACAAAAATATTTCCCTTTGATAAAAAATGTTCTTGAATGTTCGTTGCTTGTTGCAGGTCGCGAGTTATTTCCCTTTGATAAAAAAATGTTTATGAAAGTTCGTTGCTAATTGCAGGTCGCAAGTTATTTCCCTTTGTTAAAAATATGTTCATAAACGTACGTTGCTTGTTGCAGGTCGCAAGTTATATCCCTTTATTTAAAAAAATGTTCATGAATGTTCGTTGCTTGTTGCAGGTCGCAAGTTATTTCCCTTTAATAAAAAAATGTTCATGAATATTCGTTGCTTGTTGCAGGTCGCAAGTTTGGCGCCCCCCCGGCCATGGCCTGGTGAGTGACGACGGGACCGCGGACGAGAATGGGCCTTGCGTGACCGGCCACAGTGACCTTTATCGCGTACAGCCAGTGCACAGTGAACCGGCGCAGCCATGTATTCCATGAACTATCTGGGGAAGGTGTTCGCCAACGTGAGGGAGTTCTACAATGAGATCAACGCGGCCACGCTGACGGGCGCCATAGACGTCGTGGTCGTGGAGCAGCCCGACGGCTCCTTCACATGCTCCCCGTTCCACGTGCGCTTCGGGAAGCTGGGGGTGCTCAGGAGTCGCCTCAAAGTGGTGAGTCACACTTGCTTTTCTTGCTTTTCCGATTTTGATGAAATTTTTTGTGAGTGTTTGAGTGGGTTCCTGGATGTCTTAAATAAATAATTGGACATGGAAGGTGGCGCTGCGATTGCGAGTGTTTTTGCCTAGAATTTTCACTCATGAATTATAGTAACTCTAAACATAAAGAGTAAATCCACTCACAAGTAGGCATAGACTATGAAACTTATAAAGTTGAAGCCTGAGTAGGGACATGATAAACCGTGTTGCATAAGCCGTAGCTAGATTTCAGAGTCACTTGGACGTTAGGTAATTAAAAAAAAAAGTGGCGCTGCGATCTGGTTCTAGGATTTAATTTTGATATTGCTTCTCCGTGGTTTCCTCTCAGCAATGAGCAAATAAATGGTGAGAAGTTCCTGATTGTGCCACACTAGTTTATCCCTCCAAGCAGAAGAAGAGGAGGAAGATTAAAATAAAATATTTATTATTTGAAAACTAAAATTAACAAAAATTCTTTCTATGATATATAAACCTTGTACAAAATAAGTAAAGTAAATAATAAATGCAGCTCCCATTAAAAAAATGCTTTTAAGATTCACTGGGTAGTTTAAATGTGCATAAAGATGCACATTTAAACTACCCAGTGAATCTGAGAAGCAATTTAAAAAAAATGCTTCTTGGATTCACTGGGTAAATTAAATGTGAATGAAAATGGACATGTCGCTCACTCCTTTCAACAACGTCACATATCAAAAAACCTGATTTTTCAGGAGATCGTTTTTAATGTTTAAGAATATAATGAAATGTATTAAAAATAAATGTAATACAAGCCACTTATTGAACTTTTACTATGCAACAGATCTTTTTAGGTAAAACCTGAATGTTTTTTCTCCATTTGTAAAATATTTAGTATATTAAAAAAAAAATTAACAATACCTTTTCTTCAAAATGCAAAAACAACACTTTCTGCCCTGTAGCGGGTAAATATTAAGTAAAAATTATGCCGCTTTTGCTGGGAAACAGTATATTTTCTGGGCATTCCGAAAACATGCACAACTAAAAATTTACGATTTTTGAAATATGACGTTGTTGAAAGGAATGAACGATGTGTCATAAAAATAACTAACTAGCTAACCATTACGCCGCTTCCCCGCAGGGGTAGACAGAGAGAATAGAACGTCACGCCACTTTGTCTTTGCAAACATTCTTCGCCTCTTCCACATGCATGCATCTCCTCATACAAACCCGATAAAAATAATAAATAATAATAATAATAAAACCCTTATCCGCACCCCAATGGTGCATAGGGCACTGTGTCATATAAACGCAGTGTTATCTTGATCGTTTACACATGAAGGAAAGGTGATTAGCCCCCCGCTTCAGGTACCAGTCCATGGTAATATTGAATAAATATTACAGTGAAAAAATCACTTATATTTATTTTGCCCCCCTTGGGAATCAAACCGGAGACATCCAGAACGGTAGCCGAGCGTGCTGACCATTACACTACGGAGGCGGTAAAAATAATCCAGTGTAATTGGGATTGAAATGAGTATTATTTTAGTGGCGTGACCATATTATAGTATGCAGTTGCGTACGGAAAGCACTAACCGATAACGCGTTATCTGAAAATACCGGCCAATTGCACAATCCGACTCAATCTCTGGAGGAATGTGCTCTCCCAACTCTATACGTCAGATCGGTCGACTTATGGCACTAAAACCAACTCACTTGCGACACGTGCTCGAGAGTGGGGGAGGTGTGACGTCACTGCGTGTCTCGTACACACTGGAATCTTGGCGTCTCGATGCACAAAACGGGCTCGAATTTTCTCGAACATTCTAAATTCTGGAGTAAACCGCCTACACTTTAAAGTCTGATTTACAGATTCATTTAGCGTATCTGCTACCGTCATCTTCGTCATTCCTGCGTAACGTAATCCTACTTACATTTTTATGAAGAATTCCCA
This sequence comes from Brachycentrus maculatus, assembly GCF_059751285.1. Lineage (NCBI taxonomy): Eukaryota > Metazoa > Arthropoda > Insecta > Trichoptera > Brachycentridae > Brachycentrus > Brachycentrus maculatus. Next base: position 2,450,262 of record NW_028280950.1, read on the forward strand.
TTGAATACTTTCTTTCTTTCTTTATTTTAAATTTTATTACATTTCACAATATAATTTTACAAGTTTTTTACTATATTACATAAAAATCCCACTAAGGCATGGCCTGTGTGTGGGTATACATTTTATTTTAGGTCATAATAAAGTGTACTGGAAACAATACATAAAAAAATACAAAGATTAAAAATGCTACATATAATATAAACTCATAAAATAAAAGTCACCCAGCGTGCTATGGAGAGATCCATGCTCGGAGTGTCGCTAAAAGATAGAATCCGAAACGAGGAAATACGCAGAAGAACTCAAGTAGTGGATGCTACCCAACGAATAGGCACACTCAAGTGGCAATGGGCAGGACATATCTGTCGAAGAGACGACGGTTGATGGGGTCGAAAAGTATTGGAATGGCGCCCAAGAACTGGCAAACGAAGCATCGGCCGACCCCCTACAAGATGGACTGACGATATAAGAAGAATAGCGGGAGTGACCTGGATGCGAAAGGCGGAGGATCGAAGAAGATGGAGACTCATGCGGGAGGCCTACCTCCAACAGTGGACGGACACAGGCTGATGATGATGATGATGATGATAATATAAACTACAAATATTTAATTTAAAGAAAACAGAAAAAAAAAACTAAAAATGAAAATGAAAAAATGTAGATAATGAGTACTTTAAATCCAAGGAATCGCTAAAAATTATATGGTTTAGGAAATTAGTCAACTATGCACTACTACCATCACGCCGTTGTTTCCCTGAAGGAGTGGGCAGAGAGATTGCAACGCCACACTCTTCTATCCTGACATACGTTCGGATTTTATTTCATTACCCACTTTTTCTGCATTATCATTTGCTTTCAACAACTGGTCGATTCTACCAATTATATGTATGACCACGAAATTTTATTTGTGTTCAGATTATTCCACTGTTTTTTTCCTCGACGCGAAGTAAACAATCGCAGTGTACTTCATTCACGTGATATTGTTTTTTAGCTTTGAACTGGCGCAATTTTTTCCACTAGTTGATAAAGTTATCGATGTTTAGATTGAAGAAAAATACGGTCTAGCAAAATAAATCAATTGCTACTTATTTTGAGATTGTATATTGTATTTTTTTATGTAAATTTAGGGATGCCGGTAAACTTGCGAGTTCATTTTTCTGTCTTTTCATATGTTAGATAAATATCATAAAATATTATGAATGTCTCAGAGAGACGACGTGTTTTTTTTACGAAGAGATATGGAAGTCTGGGAAATCACAGGACTTACGACCTTTCATTGGCTGGCTTAAGTAATCACTTTGTACACTTATGTAATGTTTACTATTCTGTCCATTTTTGAACATCCGTATTACCGGGATTCTTGGAAGTTGTATAATATATTTGGCATTTCAACAATAGCTTTCGTATCTCACTTGGAACTGGCAGATGGAACTGCCATCTATCGTGAATTTTCACAAGTAAATAGCTTTCCATAGGTTATTCTTTCGGATTCGATTGGACCTATTAGGAGAGACCTGGAAAGATATTTATGTATATTAATAAACTTGTAATTAATTTTTCAGACTTTTGTTTTCCCTTCGTACAAAAATTTCGGCATTGGGAGTTAAATCATGTATTCGAGTGCAATAAAATGTATTTAAAAATACTCCCTAAATTATAAATCTCAACTTTTCTGAAAGGGTTTTCGGCAACAATGATGATTAAAAGAAATACCCTTTTACGTACCGACTAATGTTTTTTTTATTTTATTTTTTATCTAAAAGAGAAATATTTGTGTTTTTATTATTTACAAAAACACTTCACAACGTTTTGTGAAATTTGTAAAAAAAATTGTAAAAACATTTTGTAAAAAAAAAGCTTCTTTACATCTCACCAATAGATGTCTCTAGTGAAGTTCTAGTGATTCAAGAAAAAGGTTTCTAAATGGGTTCATATATATATAGAACTTCCAAGAATTTGAGTAGTGTGGTTGTCAATAATGGGTAGAATTGGTGAATGTTACACGTGTGTAAAGTGGCCACTTAAACCAGCCGATGACGGTCGTCAGCCACGTAAATGCCCAGACTTCCATATTCTTCTTCATCTTTGATGAGATGTCAAAAAATAATATAAAAACACTTCAATTTCATACTATTTCTGCGAGCCCAAGCAGCTCATTATTGGAAATAGGTATCAAATTGTGGAAAATTGGGTTCGAACCCAGAAACTCATACTCAAGAGTTCGCGACTCTAGCCACGGGACCACACCCGACACATAATTATATATTGTAAGCGTTAAATTAATACATAACTTCGATAAAATATAATCGTCACGATTCGCAATATTTATTACCATTCTTTTATGAAAGCAATTTTATATGATATAATATGATTTAATGCCAGTAACACGATACTAACAACATGGCAGCCTGTCTAGTAGCATTAGGGCGCTTGTGCACTGCACGGAATTTTACTCTCCGGCAGTCCGGTTAGCATGATGAAACTGATGATTGCCTTGGATTGGCTTGTGCTTTTGGCCGTCTTTTTTTCGGACCGGTGCATGATCACGGTGCGCGTAAATTCGATCACGCTAAACTGTCGCTTTTATTTGAAAACACCGGACTGCCGGACGGTAAAATTCCGTGTAGTGCACAAACGCTCTTAGTGACCAATTTAGAGTTCATTCACAGAATATTCGCGTGCTTGGGTCGAGTTCTCTCTTTCGCTAATCTAGGTCATCTTCGGTCTCAAATTCGTATTCTTTTGCGAGATATTTTATCGGTGTTACCGAGCGCGTGTTTCTGTATTATCTGCCTGTCAATTGTCAACTTTTGCTCTAGAAATTAATGTAGTCTATCTAATTTAAAAAACGACGACAAATTATTTCGAAGAATAACGGTAAAAATCACACACGCGGAATAATTATCAAAACGTTTTCAGATTAACTTGTTAAAATGTCACTATATTAGGTAGCCACAAAAGAAATGCGTTTATTTTTAAATGTTTAAGTTTTCACGCAATACATATAAATAAACATATTTTTTAAATTTAAGTTGACTTGGTAAATACCACTATTTCTTAAAATCTACTGTGACACGTGTTTTGATGCATTCCGCATCATTTTCAAACACCGTATTAAAATCATGCAAAATGCATCGAAACACGTGTCTCAATGGATTTTAAGTAATATTGATAATGACCAAGTAAAACTTCAATTATGAATGGATACCTATTACCACTATGTAACTGCCGAATCAATTGATGAAGTAAATAAATATGTCAATATTTTATATATTTATTGGTGAGATGAAAAGAAGCTTTTTATTAAGCAGAAACTCTTTTATTAGTATGTACCTAAGGTCCGAATCCTGGATTATTAAAAAAAAACGAATTAAATAACGACTTCTTTCAAGGAAGTCGTTACATTATTTAATTTTTGGATTCGATCACTTAAAGCTAATCACGTCAATCAGTGCACAAATTTGGTTGTGTATTTCTAGCTCCTACTATATTTGATAATTTGACATTAAAAAAGTTAGCTAAAATCGAAAAATGTAACGAATACCATCCCAATCGGTTAATCGAAAAATTAATGAGGCACCAATTACACAAAAAAGGTTTCTGTGTACATACATCACTAGTGCACTGCAACATTTTTTAACGTAAATGAATTCCAACCAACTAACTAATTAACTTTTTGTAACAAAAGGGATGTGAGATTATTTTCAGCTGTCTATTTGTTATTGTATGTACACTTAATTTATTTTTTCAATGTACAAATGGATAAAACCATTAGTATTATTTTAAATCATCTAATCAGAAAGAAAGAGCGATTACGTGGCACTTCTCAGATTCACTGCATTTAATTTGATGGTCTTTGGATAGAGGTAATATTATAATGAGTGACGCAATTTTGTGGTCGTATGTGTGAATCCGGTTTTCGCATGAAAGAAAGATAGATAATTGGAACATTTAAATGTAACTGCATACACCTAAATTCTAAAAATATTCAGAGATATTTATTACTTGTTAATGAAAGAATGTTTTTTTTTATCATTTAATCCAGACATTGTCTGAAAACCCTGCTGCATTCACCATAAATCCGAATGATACGATTTTCTTAAAATTTTGTCGCTTTATATGACAAAACTGCGTGGTAAAAAATAGCTTTTACTTGTTAAAGAATAAATGTTTTTTTATCATTTAATTCAGACATTGTCTGAAAACCAGTTTTTTGTGTACTCAACTTACTGGAAGGGAACGGCGGGGACAATTTCAATGGAGAAAACACGTGGGGACAGCTTTTACTATTATTGTAACTCGTTGTTATTTATTATGTATGTTCTTCTTCTTCCTGGCTACATCCCAGCTTACAACATTGTGAGTGTGTCCAAATACTTGTTCACAAATCTGGATTATCTCCAATTATAGGAGTCATTCTTCATATTATTTTTTGACATCTCATCAAAGATGAAGAAGAATATGGAAGTATGGGCATTTACGGGGCTGACGACCGTCATGGGCTGGTTTAAGTGATCACTTTACACACGTGTAACATTCACCAATTCTACCAATTATTGCTTAATAAAGGGCTTCTTTACATCTCACTCGTAGGTGTCTCTAGTAAAGTTCAAGTGATTCAAGAACAAGGTTTCTATTGTAAATTGGTTCATATATAAAGAACTTCCAAGAATTTGAGTAGTGTGGTTGTCAATAATGTGTAGAATTGGTGAATGTTACACGTGTGTAAAATGATCACTTAAAACAGCCTATGACGGTCGTCAGCCCCGTAAATGCCCAAACTTCCATATTCTTCTTCATCTTCGATGAGATGTCAAAAAATAATACATCCTAGCTTATTGTCTTTGTAGACTGTTGGGGTCAGCTCTCCTCTTCCCCAGGTTATAGGTTCTTCTGTCCTGGATAACGTCACCAAGGCCATGCGTTCGTCATGTTATCTTGCTGCAGCACCCATGAATTTTTTGGTCTTCCTCTAGGTTTCTTTCGAGGAAGATCCGTTTCTATTGCCTGGTTAACTACATGTTCGGGTTCTCTGCGTCCTATATACCCACACCATCTCAATTGTCTCTCCTCTACCTTCTTTTCAATATCTGTTATGTCCAGGCTTCCACAAAGTTATTTACTATGTATGTATGCTACAAAAATACTATGCTTCGCTCTTTCCCTCGGGTTATAGATGAAACATAATGTAAAATTGAAAATATTTAAGAACGTGGAATTTGCGTTATTGTGACCTTTGTTATGTGCTTAAATACTTTAAATTTGTCATTTTTTGGTAATCATTTTATATATCGCGTATTTGCGGTATCGGTTTTGAGTGATTGATTGCCTAATTTGACTCACCGAGTGCAAAGGAGAAACATATTCGTGCCGGATCTTGATGTCATTATAATGTTTACGACTTTGTTTATGAATTTTTCTTATCGAATTGTGAAATTATCCACCGTAATATTTTGTGAACATCGGAGTATTATAATATTTATGCATTGTAATATCATATTGCCATGCGATGTTAAATCGTTTGATAATTTTTTTTTATTTAGAGCAGTTTTTCTTAACCGTGTTGGAGGCACCGAACCCCACCAGTTTCATATTCGCGTTCACCGAACCCTTAATTAGAAAAATAAAATAGGATTTTTTCATATTCAAAACATAGGTGCATGAAATGAACAAAACCATTAGAAACAAAGAACAAAATCATTATAATATGATTTTCACATAAAAACAAAATAATGCACATTTTGCAATGGCGACACGTTATGACAATACGGCTGTCTAAACTTATAACACAGTAAGGGACATTTTTTATAGTATGTTTATTTTGTTGCATTTTTGTCCGCCTCCGTAGTGTAATGGCCAGCATGCTCGCCTACCGTTCTGGAGGTCCCGGGTTCGATTCCCAGGGGGGTTTAATAAATATAAGTGATTTTTTCACTCTAATATTTATTCAATATTACACTGGACTGGTACCTGAAGTGGAGGGCTGATCACCTTTCCTTCATGTGTAATCGATCGAGATAACACTGCGTTTATATGAAGCAGTGCCCTATGCACCATTGGTGTGCGGTAAGGGTTTTTTATTATTATTATTATTTTTTTTTTTGTTGCATTTTTGGACTAAGTAGAATCTACTTAGTCCAAACATGCAAAAAAAACTTTCTACAAAAAAAATGTCCCTCACTGTGTTCTGAGTTTGGACAGCCGAATAGATCTAGTACATTTGTTATGACTTATTTGAAGTCTCATCCCAGTAAAAAAAAATGTTCGATGCGGAGTACGTGCATTGTTTTAGCGTTTGAACTCATTGCCAGATTGATATTCATTGAAAATAATATACTGAATATACCATTTTTCATAATATCGTACAATATGTCGGGTGTGTGTTTTGACCTCCGCCGAACCCGGGAGACTGACTCACCAAACCCAGGTTAAGAACTTGTGATTTAGAGCATACCTGCTCGCAATGCAATACGTATCATTTCTGAAATGAAAAACCCCTGTAAAATCTCTGCAAAGGAAAAAAAATATTGAGCCATTACAAAATGCGTGAGTAGGTACTATATAAGGTACAGTTTCTAATTTTTAGCCACAGCAATTTTTTATTTGCTTCTACTAATATCTCTTGAATGTTTTTTTTTACCATCGAAAAAAATTGCAACGTTTTCCACAAAATTAACCCCTGAAAATACCGACAATCACTGTTCATCACTCAACATTTTCGGTACGTTAAATTTTACGGAGTCGCTTAGATCAGCGTTCAGCAAACTTTTTCTATCAAATTAAGAAATTTCAGAGGTGCATGTTTATCATATTATGAAAACATATTATGTTTAATGCGAAATGTGAGCCGTCTTAACTGAGCACAGGCATTCAAAATTTGGAGCAATTGTGCTATTTTCGCAAAACTAGACTTTTTTCCGCGGCACACCAACTAATCACCACGGTACACCAGTGTGCCGCGGCACACTTTACGAGACAATGGCTTAGATGATTTCTTATTCGTTTTGTGTAAACATTTTTTCCTTCCATTTTATTCTACCATTATGCATATGATTCACGCGTTTTCTTGGCATTCGACATTTGAAATAAATGAAAAAATATGAAATACGTACATTGAATCGAGATAAGCGGCATTAATTTATGTTATACTTTATTTCCTGTTTGAAATTGTGTAATACTTTTTTGTAACCGTAGGTATTAAATGCTTGAATGCTTAAATTAATCAACGAATAACTTTATTTTTATAATGTTTTGTAATTATTGGAATTCGGAATCCTCTTGGGGCCAGTGTACACGGGATCTTTAACAGTATAAAAAGGCACTTTGCAATTTTTTAAAAATTAGTTTTTTAAAAAAAATTTATTATTAAACAATGTATTTTTCTATTCTACAATTCGCATTCTTATGTAGTTTTTGTTATTGCTGTACTCTTGTACTAGCTCGAAGCATAATATTTGAGATAAGATTTACAAATATAAAAAAAAATCTTTCCGATTTTTTGTTCCATTTCCTCTTCTTTACCAGGATGATTTCAAACACAGATTTTTAATAAAATTTTATGAAATTAAACAACTTTGTTTTTAACCACTTTTTTATTGGTACATTTTTTCTCCAACCGGTTTCGACAAGAACCTTGTCATCATCTGGGTTAAACATGTAAAAAAATGTACCAATAAAAAAGTGGTTAAAAACAAAGTTGTTCTATTTTATAAAGTTTATTGTGCCACAAAGTATCTGCGGAAAACACTTAAGACACTTTTTTTGTTTCAGAAAAAAACAGTTTTTTTTTGTTCCATTTTAACCCTTCTTCACCTGAATGATTGCAAACATAGATTTTTTGTTCCATTTGAGCTCAAGCAAGGCGCTATGTTTGTGTGGCAGGTGGACTTGGAGCTGAATGGCGAGCCGCTGAACATCCACATGAAGCTGGGCGAGTCGGGGGAGGCGTTCTTCGTGGAGGAGGTGCCAGAGGACGAGGCGGAGGCGTCCGCGCACCTCGCCACCTCGCCCATCCCGCACAGCGGCTTCCTGTACCCGCCGCCGCCCGAGCCGCTGCAGCGCCGCAACTCGGCCGACTTCCCACTCGACAAGTACCAGAACCAGGTCTCCGACTTCTCCCACAGAAGGTGCCCCATGTCCCATAACCTTTCTCAGTGAGCAATATCGTCAGTGGCCTTTACACGTACGCACATTATTGCGCATAGATCGCAATAAAGATCACGGAAAGATGTGTACTACTTATTAAAAAAATACTACATATTTTATCACGAGACAAATAATTTACAAGCTTTTATTTGGACAAAGCGCGCGTTCTTGTTTCCTATTCACGACAGATGCACAGTTTTTCACTTATTTAAATATTTAAACCCACTACACTCATCCCAGTCCAATGTGCATACGTCTAAAGGTGGGGTCTGACCGGAGCATTCTGTCATAACGTCGCTCGCAGCGATCGCTCCAACTATGGATGGAGCGCTCGGCTCGCTGTACTGACTATACGAATGCTCGCATTGTAACGTGTTACGTTATGACGAAATGGCTCCAGTCAGTCCCCACCATAAAAGCAACTATTGATTAAATAAAATGGTGAACTCCATATCAAATTATTTCATCTGTGTCAATTTTGAGTCAATTTGAGTAATATGCCTTTGCAACAATCGTTTTGCCATCTGAGATCATTTTAGATTTGGATTTAGAACAATTATTCAGTATTCTAAGGGAAATTTCAAAATGAATGACAAAAAATATGCGTATATACTTTTCTTTATCACATTGCAGTCATATAAGTCACATAAAGTAAATATTTTAAATCTCTATCAATTTCAAATCGTATCTATTTTCCGTTTTCAATGATTAACAATGTTATTTTTTCATGTTTTTAGATATACGGATGGTCAAGGAACCCAGAAGTCAGATTTCTCTGCCCAAAAGCGGGAATACCAGATGATGAATGATAGTAACATGTTTGACTACGATCAAAATCGGAATTCCCACGAGCAAGAAGGAGTGTTCGCCATGGATGGCCTGGACGACCAACCTCAGGACTACGCTCCCAAGGCGGAACAGGTCGCTAACGTACCGACAGGCTCGGCCAAGATGTTCCGCGCTGAAGAAGTTAGCGATAAGGATAGCCATGCCAAAGAAGTGGTTAGGAAAATTAGTATTAGCAATGATTTTAGGCCAATATCTATGTCACTAGAACCTTCCACCTTACCGTCTACTGCCGAAGCGAAGCAAGCGACGGAAGAAATTAGTCAAAATCAGTCTGAAGAACAACCAAAGTTGCAACCGAACGGAAGCAAGAAGAAGAAGAAGACCAAGAAGTCCGGGTCTAAGAAGAAGAATGCGCAGAGGAAGTCGTCTTCCAGTTCCAACGGTTATTCTAGTCAATCCGAAGCCGTCGTCCCGGACATTGTAGAGACAGAGAAGGCCAACGTGACCGATAGACTGAGTGTGGAACAGATCGAGACGGGTGATGTGTCTCCTAGTCGAATATTCTCCATGACAAAGATGATTCCCGATGTGCATTTCTACAGTGACACCGATATCGCCAACGAATCTACCAGGTTTGTGATCCTTCTTTCTGTTTTAACCCCTAGTTGCGAAATGCAACTCATTGAATCGCAATTCTAGTGTTTTCAACAGTATAATTTGACAATTTCCACATCATGGAATGGTATGACTGTTTAGACATACAAGGCGGATCTGCCTGATAATTCGGGCATTTTTTACGGATTTTTAAAAAATTATACATTTTACTATACATATATTACTATGTATTTAATTATACATATGTGTATATATATCGTCATATCTTCGAAAACATTTGATATTTTGTGATGAAAGTTTCTGTGTAGTATTCACCATACCTAGCAGTGTTTAATAGCCATATTGTTGGATACATATATTGTTGTTCAAAAATTTATTCATAAAATATTATTATTATTTTTTTAAAACAAGTACACTCTCATACTTTATCAAATTTAAACATTTGATTTAAACTATTGATTTAAAATATGTATAAGTACCAGCTCTGAAAAACCAACATCACACTAAAATAAGTAAAGAAAGCAATTTAGCTTCAAACGTTTATGAAAAAATGTTTTTATATGTGTCCCGACAACAATGTGTTAATGCATGATTTTAAAACTGTATGCAGTGATCTTTTTTATGCCATATTTGACAAATCCTTATATTGTGACATGTATATTATTAATACATAGTAAATATTTTTTTAAATATTTTTAGGGGCGATACTCCAGTGCAGTCAGATTCCGAGCTGGAGATGGCTCGAGGATCTGGAGCCGGATGTACCGAGGGGGGAAGTCCTCCTTCGCAGAACTGGAGGTGGGGGGAACTCCCCTCTCCTCCTCCGCAAACTGCCGGAGCGATGGATGACCAGCACAACATGCAGGACAAGGGTATGCTTATTATCCAAACAGCTTATTAATTTTTATTACTTCAAACGCGAGACCATACTGAAATTAATTTTTTTAAATATAATTTTTTGGTCAAAAATTACTCAGGAGCTCAGGGTTAGGGTACTTGTACAATGAGCGCTTCAGGGTTCAAAGGGTTTAAAAAAGTGTTACTGGGGAACATATTTTTAAGCTGTACGAGGGAGTTATCTTGTTTAGTTTTCCATTGTATAGTCTGCATATGTTCGCAGTGTCCGTTAAGTTTCTTTTTAGAGTGTCTGTGTCTTTAAATTTTTAATTTCTAAAGGGATCTCATTTCGATGGCAATCTAGCGTGTTTTTTTTTTCTCCAGGTCAAATTGAAATCCCGCATTCCGATGAGCCGCAGGGGACCAGCTCCTCCATGCTGAGTGGGATGTTCAGCTTCATGAAGGCGTCCCGCGGGCAGGTGCAGGGCGCCGAGGCAGAAGGAATGTACCTGGCGGAGCTCGCCACCGGTGCCATCGACCCCGAGGTCGCCGCTCTGTACTTTCCTCCCAGTCACGGAAACGCGGCACCTCCCAATAGTAAGCGTCTCAAATTATTATGTCTTATCACCTTGCAAATTCTGACTGAACTCCAGCCTCTTTTTTCTGCAAACCTTTATCGTGCCCGCGTGCTGAGAACTCTTTATAACTCCTTGGTACGAAGTAGACTCGAGAGTGGCTCGATGATTTGGGGACCAATGAGAAGAAATCTGTATTTGATTACGCATTTTTATTGATTGTCGTTCGGTATGGTTAATAATCCTGAAATTATCCAGAACATTGGTCTGTACGTTCCTGATAGTTACCTAAGACAGCGTCTGCATAGATTGTTTCACATTCCTATAAACAAGACCAACCTGCCGATGGTTATGCCTGTAGAAAGAGCTACCCCCATGCTGAATAAAATCCAACGGATAATGATCTGTACCGTGTGTCCGGGTATTCATGAGGGGGTATTCCGAAGCAGGATTTTTTTACACCTTTGACAAGAGTGTTCTATTTACTTCATAATTTTTGTTTTAATATATACGCTTTAAATTTTAGTTTGTAATGTATATGTTAATTTTTACTGAATAAATTGAACTGAATTGAATTGGATTTAATTGAATCGTCTTTACACAATCACAATTCCTTGAAAACAGCTCCGTGCATAGGTGCTGTATGTTTGAATCATGTAAGCAATGCAGGTATGTTGGTGACACATTAGTGACAACAACATAGCCCCAATTGTATGCAAGTGGATCCTAGATTTGTCTCTTCTAGAAACCAGTCACTCACTTAGAGCTGCCTAGTAAAACTCATTTATAATAAACCAAAGTCAATGTACTGACCTGTTATTACTGACCATCTTCCACCACCTTTGTATATTTAGAGGTATCTATTAGCAATGGTTACTTTTGGTTTCTATTTCCAGAATCTTGGATCTGTATCTTTTGTTATTGCCTATTTTTTGTATGTCTGTTATTGTCTAATGCTTGCCTTATGTTTGTAGCGTCGGAATCTCTGACCGTGGATATCAATGCGGCAATGGCGACAGAAGAAGATTATGAATCTGGAAATGGACCATCGCTCCCACAGTCTCCGTCATCTGTCGAAGGTCCGATGGGCAAGGGGCTCGACTCTGATGAGGATGATATCAAGATATTCTGCAAGTATGTATCTCACTTACCGCACCATAACATCGAAAACCTAACCGATCACTATGAAAAATACAAAATATATCAACTTAACTTGTCCAGGACTGAGTTTTTTTTTTATTATTTTTTTTACCCTTTGTAATTTATATCATAGTCAATGCTATAAGCAACATATTTTCTTGAATAATAAAAAAAAAAACATTTACACCAGTAAACATGATTTATCGCAAAATTGGCAATTTTGACATAAATCATCTTTTAAACATGTTTTGATAAAAATCACATCATAAATCATGTTTTGTATTGGTCGTATATACATATATGACCATACTCCTGGAAAGGTTAACCACCCTACTTTTGGGTTTTTATCCAAAAAGTAGATGAAAAAATCCTCAGATTTTTAAATAAGATTTCTCAATAGCAATACTTATTTACAATGTACTAGACAATTTTTTAAACAATATACCTATTTATGACCCTTAGCAAGTCAGAGGTTCTCAACATAAGATGTCGCCGGTTTTTTTTTTGTAATGATATTCTAATGAATATTTTAACAAAAATATTTTGTATTGAACGTAATAAATCGATTAACATAATCTCGACATATTCTGCAAAGTTTGCAAAAATAGGTAGCCAGTGATGTTGACCTCAAAATGCTAAACGCGCCATATGACATATTCGTATGTGTAGTGCGAGTAGGAACAATTTGACATATCACAAATGTTTCTGTGGTTGCGGATATGCTTTTGTGTACCTGAGCGTACGGGATACGGCTTTTTATGATCGGGCGATAATATAGTGGACGTATTACGTACGTTCATACGAGTAAGGCGGTTAAATTAACCAAACATCACATTACATTACACTTTAAAAACAATTGAATAAAACTAAATGTGACCTAACCTAACCTAATATTACACTTAAGTAAGTAGTCAAAAAATTATGGTTGAAAGTTGTTTTAAAATGCTAATGGACATGTTTGTTTTAGGGGTTATGTTGGTCTTTCCCTGTGTGGGCCAGCGTGCCTACAGCAGTCGCCTGCGGCACTGGCCTTGGCCTTCGAGCAGGAGGCCGTGCCGTTTGAGGGCTTGTGCTCCGACCCCTCGCTGCTGCAGAACCCACGCCTCGTGGTGCGCCTGGGCGACCAGTACATGCCGTGGCTGGCCGCCGCACCCATGCTGCTCTCGCTCATCGTCTTCCACCGGCCTCTGCCTAAGGTATGAATGAAAACAACATTTCGCTTTTAGACCCTTAGGGTAAATTAATGACCTTTTTCCTCAGAAGCTAAGAGCAGCAGACACTTGCGTTTACCAATGTATTACTGAACTCAATTAATTTTATTTGTATTTGTGAACCCCATATCTGGTGTACACAAGTAAAGATGTAAGGTCAATTCGTGTTGTGTAGCGCTAACCACTGATGGGTGTTGGTATTGTTGCATTTTTTGGATATTGTTGAATCTTGCATTTGACTAATCAAATAAATAATAATATTTTATCCAGAAATTGCCATATCACTCATCGCATTTCCTACTTTTAAGGAAATAATCATTGCGATTTACTGCACTTGTTTTGTATCAGTTTTGACTAAACAATTGGAAGCTAATAAATCACTTACTATATTATAGTTGCAGCAATCCGTTTCTAGTTTAGTTGATCGTTTAAAAAATTTATTTAATAATAATAATTTAGATAATTTGTATAGCGCCATTTTCGTAAAATACTACCTCAAGGGCGCTTATAAAGACATGGATAATAATAATAATAATAATAAGATAATGATGATAATGATATAAAAAAAATGGATTAAAACGTCGTCAATTGATCTCGGGCTGTCCAGTTTGGAGCGGGGAAAAGATGAGCCGACAAATTAAAACGCCTTCCTATTGATCCCATGGGCTGGAGAATGGCCAAGGGTAATATGTATACGGCACTAATAATAATCTATTATGATTAAATGCATTGGCTTATTTTGACTATGCTTAAAGTATGAACACTGAAAGCTTACAGTATAGAAACTCTCGGTTTTCATTCGGACCCAAGTAAAGTATGGACAGTTTTGGACATTCAGCATAGTTTTGTTGTTGTTGGTATAAGCCACATATTTTTTAGAACTGATTCAATTTATCTTTTAAATGAAATTGAAGTACACTGTTGTGTGATTATACCTCTAGGTATAAAGTGAGTTTTTCATATACTTTATTACTTCGACTGATGACTTATGACATCTCAGATGTTAAAATTTTTGACAACTGAGAACAAACATTGCAAATGCTACATTTTTTCAGTGATCATTACTTTTCCGATGCTGTGCTACAAAGTCAAATAAATAAAGCATTATATTATTGTTACAGAGTGTAGTTCAGAATCTACCAGGTGCTGTGGATGGAACAAGGGAGAAAGTCGATGTCCAGGAGACGGAAGGAGGAGCCGAGAAGACCCAGCAGCGTCAAGGGTACTCCTGGTGGTACTGGAGAAGGTCTACAGAGAAACAGACAGCGCCGTAAGTAGTCTAAGTATTATTTTAATTTTAATTTGCACTCTTTTTAAGTGATGCTTCCCATCACCGTGTATGTACCTTATATAAATTTGATTGTATGTACAACATTTAGAGTGTGTCCAAATACTTGTTCACAAAATCTGGATTATCTTCAATTATAATCATATTTGATCTTTATCTTTGATGTGATGTCAACAGTAAAAATATTTTTTTTTTTTTTTTTTTTTATAAATAAAATAATTAATTTCTCATGCAGTTTCTACAACCATTCCTACCTTCTTTTTTCCAGTGATACTTCCAAGCCTAGCATTGATGACGTTGATGGAAGTCAAATTAATACAGAAAAAGATTCCGTCAGCATCCAAGCTGTTGATCAATCTCTGGACGCGGAAAAAAGTGAAGGTTTGTAAAAACATTATGATAAATAATGATACAAACAAAAGGCTATGTTATTTAAACTTTCCTAAGGTCCAGATATGATTCTCTTCCCTGTCGCGACTCTTAAAAATTGCAGCACCAGATAAGGTTGTAAATAACTGTTGATGAAATGATATTGTGAATGTTTTATAACTCACCAAATTGAAAATGTTATTTTTCTCCGTCTAACTCCTCATTACTGAGGGTTGTGGCCCTTTTCCAAGCAAATGACTCTTCACTGCGCTGCACGTAGCGCTCCAACCACCATAAAATGTTATGGTAACATATTTTTAACACTTTCTACTATATTTATACTCCAATTATAAAAAAGGCTATAAAATAAGATTTTTTACCCTCGTCATATTTTGCTAGAAAGGGGTTATGTACAATAAGCTCTTAAATCCCTTGATAAATTGCAGTACCTGGTGACTGCAGAGCAATATTCCAGACAAACAATTCTCAGGGAGCTGCATAACTTGACCCTGACACGTTTTGAGTTCTTCCTTTCAGATCAAGAAATCACCAAATCCGAGTGCGAGAGTCCCCAGGAGGTGAGCACCCAAACTTCCTTCCCGCTGCTGACCAGCTCTGGGGGCGGTGGGGGGGCCGGCGCAGGCGGCGGGGGCTACAGCGGCTCCCAGAGCTCCGAGGAGTCGGACGAGGGCGGAGCCACCAGCACCGCCACCCCGCAGACGCACTCCAAACACTCTGACAGGTTTAGGAAGACACTGCGACTCTCCTCTGAACAAATTGTGAGTTTATTATTATTTATTAACCACTTAACAATCGAATTTTGGTGAGAAAATTCGTCGGTGCAGGAAATCATCACCAAACATCTCGAAACAGGACTACCCGAACACTGCTCGGAATAGTCAATAAAAACAAATATATTAATATATTTGGCTCGGCTAAATCAATACTACCATGTTGGAATACTATTTGCCCGAGCAGCACTCGGACTCATCAATGCAATACAAACTCCTTGCCGAGTCACGCTCGGGATAAACTGGCAACTGGTCAAAGCACTTTTTTTAAACATCACATAATAAACTTTCTTCTTAATGTGCCCTATTTGTTTCCCAAAATGTTGACATTGCCATAACTCCTCCATCAGCTCAGCCTCTCACTTTCCAAAGGCGGAACTTTTGCCTTCTCCCATTTATACACCTTCCACTTATTTTACTATTGAGATTTATCAGATGCACATGGTACTTTTAACCAGCCGTAGAAGCATTTTTGCATTTGCGTTTTTGCATTTTTTGACTAAGTAGAATTTACTTAGTCCAAAAATGCAAAAAAAAAAACTATATTAAAATGTCCCTTACTGTGTTTTGAGTTTGGGTAGCCGATATGTCCAAGATATGTCTTAATTTTTTATTTTACTATAATCTCATCAGCAGTCCTCTACCGAAGAACTTCAGCATTGATTACTTCTGTTTATGACATTCAAAGCAATCTTATCGACATTTAATTTTTAAATTCCGTGACATTCAAATTATTCTGTCTGGAAATATTGAAGCTCGGCTATGCTGCAAGCTTTACTTAGTACCTACCCATGCATTTTAGTTTGCACAAGTAAGCATGTGCGTGTGGGTGGGAATATTATAAACGCATTTTTTTAATGCAATTTTTGTATTAAAATCAAATGTGCTGGCTAATCGAGTCGCCACATGCAGACGGACCCTTTCGATTGATAATATTGCTTTACCGTGTATTGACTGAAATATTATTTAAGGTTTTTTTATTTTTATTTTAGGCGAGCCTAAACTTGCGCGAGGGAATGAATGAAATGCTGTTCAGCGTTACCACCGCTTATCAGGGGACCTCGCGGTGCAAGTGTCACGTGTTCCGCTGGCGGCATGATGACAAGATTGTCATCTCTGACATCGATGGCACAATCACCAAGTATGTGGATTCAATTAGTAATTCATTATGTGTCGTGTCGAGTTGTGGTCCCGTGGTTAGTGTCGCGGACTCTTGAATCAGAGTTTCTCGATTCGAACCCACTCACCACAATTTGATACCTATTTCTAATAATGAGCCGCTTAGGCTCACAGAAATAGTATGAAATTGAAGTATTTTTGGAAATAATAAAAAACACAAATATTTCTCTTTTCATAAATATTAAAAAAAAAAAAATTATTCTATCCACAACTGTGACCTACAAAACACAATTTTCAGTTGGAAATATAAATATTAATTTTATGATTCAAAATAAATTTCAATATAAGGGCACCGCGATGTAATATTTCGTAGATATTTAATTAACTTGAAATTCTGTACTTGAATAATATTACTCTTTATAAAATTGGGTTTAAAAAACATATACATTATTATTACCTATTTTATTAATTTTTATAGTTTTTGATATCAGTAAGTTTGAAAAAAAGATGGGTTCTAATTTTTTAGGACTACATTAATAAAATTTGTTAAATTTTTTATTGTATATTTTTCATCCGTCTCTGTAGTGTAGTGGTTTACGTTTTTGTCTATTGTGCCGATGGTCCCGGGTTCGTAAAATTCAAACTCGTATATATACATGCCACGCAAACAACCAACATGACAATTCAGAAAAAACATATTTTTGCATATCCAGCTTCCTGCGCACAATTTAGAAAAAACATTTTTATATGTGTCCCGATAACAATGTGTTAATACAACAATAAAAAGAGTATAGTAGTAATTTTATTTCGATATGACTAAGCGGTGGGTGCCATACTTAGTTAGCCATATTTCATTAATACACAGTATTATAAAATAAAATAACAAATAACAAATTAACATAAATTTTTAAAATGTAAAAAACATATATTATATATCGCTCACTCCTTTCAAGAACGTCATAAATCAAAAAACTTGATTTTTCAGGAGAACGTTTTTGAAGTTTAAAAATAGAATACAATGTATTAAAAATTAATATCAAGCCACTTATTGAACTTTTTACTGGGCAACAGATCTTTTTAGGTAAAACCTGAAGGTTTTTTCTCCATTTGAAAAATATTTAGTATATGTATTTAAAAAAAGAATTAAACAATACCTTTTCTTTAAAATGCAAAAACAACACTTTCTGCCCTGTAGCGGGTAAATATTAAGTTTTAAATATGCCTCTTTTGCTAGGATATAGTACATTTTTTGGGCATTCCGAAAACATGCAGAACTGAAAATTGACGATTTTTTTAATATAACGTTCTTGAAAGGAGTGAGCGATATCTGTTTTTTTCTAATTGTAATGTTTGCACAGGTCCGATGTCCTCGGTCACATATTTCCAATGGTGGGCAAGGATTGGGCGCAGAGCGGTGTGGCGCAGCTATTCACTAAAATTAAAAATAATGGATACAAACTTCTCTACTTGTCCGCTCGTGCTATTGGGCAAGCCAAGGTAACAAACACACCACTATTCCCATGCGCCAACTTCACTTTATTGTATGAATGCAAAACTATTTTCATTGACCATTAAATCTTTACATTTTTTTGTACTTATTTACTTTTTAGAATATTAATTCACAGTCATAGAGCGCTTGTGCACTACATGGAATTTTATTGTCCGGTTATTTTACGGTCCAGTGTAGCATGAAAAAAACTAAGGATGGCTTGTGCACTTGTCCATCTTTCTCCGGATTGGTGCGCTCGATCGGTGCACGACCACGGTGCACATGAACTCGATCACACTAAAATATCAAACTTCGTAGTAGTTCTGCCAGACTGTAAAATTCCGTGTAGTGCACAAGCGCCCATAGGGCGTTTGTCCACTACCGGGAATTTTACCGTCCGGCAGTCCGGTTTTGAAAAATGAAAGCGACTATGACAGTTTAGCGTGATTAAATTTACGCGCAACGTGTTCACGCACGGATCAAGAGCACCGATCTGAAAAAAGTAAAAGCAGGAGCAAATCCAAGCCAATCGTCGTTTTAAAACGCTAACTGACGTGCTGGACGGTAAAATTCCGTGTAGTGGACAAACGCCCATAGAGCGTCATTTTACTCAAGTTATGATAAAAATATTTTATTTTTATTTTTAAGAATGTTCAATTGTAATGCACTTGAATATTAAATTTATAAATACGATTTTCATGGTATATGCTTATTGCACATATTAATTTACATACAAATGCAAATTATAAAATATTACTTCTGACAAATTTTTAGTTAGTGACTAATCCATTTTATTAATAGACGTTATATGAGTGATTTGATTAAAAACTTATTAAAAAGTAAGGTATTAAGTTTAAAAATCATGTCAATGAAACTTGCAAGTTTTCATCTTACTCTGAGCAGCGTTCCAATAACATCTTCAACTCTAATATGTTATTAGGCTTACGAATTTTTAAACCTTTCCTTAAATAGCATTCGTATTAAATTTTAGCTTCAAATTTGCTGTTTGTTTTCCGCAGGTTACTCGTGAATATCTGCGATCCATAAAGCAGGGTGACCTTTCTCTCCCGGACGGTCCTCTGCTGCTGAATCCGACTTCCCTACTGCGAGCATTCCATCGTGAGGTGATCGAGAAGAAACCCGAAGAGTTCAAGATCCAATGTCTCTCCGACATCATGGCTCTGTTCCCCGAGGGAGTCAAACCTTTCTATGCCGGTTATGGAAATAGAATAAATGTAAGTGCTCAGTTTTTATGTACCAATGCTTCATTCAGTGAATATGGAATAATATTTTTGATTTATTTATTAATTTGATTGGATACTTCAGTTTTGGAAAGCTGGTTTGATTGCAGGTTTATCATTTGATATCTCAACTTCTCAGTGTGAGTTTTTGCAAATAAATTGTGTCCTGGGTTTGGGTTTTTGTACATTATTTTTTTTTACAATATAGATTAACCAAAAATGATAATATTGTAAATCAATATATATGTAAGCGCAATCAATTAACGTGCTTAAACTATTGCAGGGTTTTTTTTTAAATCAACTATTGGTTAAACAAATACTATACTTAGACCAAAACAAATAGGTATTTCATTTAAATTTTCTTTGTGAAGTCACTGTAATTGTACAAAAAAAATTGCCAGCTCTTTCAAAATCAAGTATCACTACAAGTACAATTTTCAAATTTTATTTTAAATATTCCTGGAATTAAAAGCTCAAACACATACATTTCCGAGATTCTGACAAAAAGGTTTATCCATAGTTTCTGAGTTACCACTTAACAGTTAAATTTCGTCGAGAAAATTCGCCACTGTAGGAAATTGTAACCAACAAATTGAAAACAAGACTTCCCGAACGCCGCTCGGGTTAGTCAATAAAAACTAATACATTAGTATATTTGGCCCGGGTAAATCAAACCAACAAGTTGGAATATGATTTACCCGACCTTTGGGCTTTTCAATGCAATACAAACTCCTTGGCCAAGTCACGTTCAGTTTAGACTGGGAACTGGTCAAATGGATAATGCGAGGAAGTCTTAAATTTTGACACAAAGTGCTTGAATAGTCATTGAATAGAGGTTTATTGATTCTGTGAGTGATGTTTGTGAGTTTTTTTTTAATTAATTTAAGTGTAATTTTATATGTGGTTAAATTATTGTGATTTTCCTTCTTTCAGGATGTATGTGCTTATGGCACTGTTGGAATCCCAATAGTACGAATCTTCACAATCAATTACAAAGGGGAACTAAAGCACGAGCTGACTCAAACATTCCAATCATCGTAAGTTTTTTTTTTATTCTCTTAAAAAAATTCAGTATTAACACTATTATGTAGTTTTGGCACTACTAATGCATGTTTGTTTCTAACAAGATTCTAGAGAAATACATATTTAGTCAATAGAATGCAAACAGAGTTTTATATATATTTTTTTGGATGATGTATTATTAACTTAATATAAAACACTGAAATTAAAGTACACCCACTTTGTACCTCCAATGAAATGTTCAAAATACAAAAACACATTCATAATGATATCAGCATTTTATAAATATATATATATATATATATACATATATAATATTATGCACCGTAATGCTTATAATAGATTACACATTATAAAATAATTATCTGCACTACATTTTGTTATTTGGTTTCACAATGTAATAAATAATCGGAAAGATAAATCAAATCATAATTTACTTAATTTCATTTCCTGTCATTTTTAACTGAATCCAATTTAATAAAATTTATAACCTTGTGATGTAAATAACATAGTCGATTATAAAAAAATGCTAAATAATCTTTTATCCAGTGCTGGCCGTAGGCTACTCGGTGCTCTTATGCAGAAGATTTTGTACAATCGCTGTTAACAATACATATATTTAGATTATACCGTGTAATATTTTCTCTTGCTAATGTTTCTGTCACCCCTTAAGGATCCCTTAAGTACCACAGTGCCCTTAAGACCCCTGTAAGGGTGACTGAAATATTAGATTTACACGGTGAATTAAAAAAAAGTGTGTTCTCTTCTTTCTAGTAAATTATCTTCATTTTATTTAAACATAAACTGATATCTGAATATGTATTAATCAAACTAGCCAAAGCTGTATCTCCTCCTTTCAACCCGCAGGCAATTAAAGAATTCAACTTCTACCTTCAATAAAGAAATGAAACCTTATTCCGCAATAATATTCCAATTAAATCATATGGATCTCCATATTTTAGTTAAAAAATAATTTATTCTAAAACACAAGTTTCATTTGCCTTTTTTTAAAGTTCAATTTAAAGTGCCTTCTTTTATTAAAAGTATTAAATATTTTTGCACAGCAAGATTATTAAAAACACATCAATTATATATAAACTCATAAACCAATTTAACAATCCATTTTTGCTGATATTTATTATTGATTACATACCCAAAATTAAGATAAAATAAGAATGAGTAAATTAATGCAATTTATTATGATAACTCTGTTTGCTCGGTGAGAAGGATTTTACTATGCTTGAATTATCATAGATATATAATATGTATTGCTTTACAACTAACCGTTTATTATAAATTATCCTTGTATTTAAAAAAATACTTGTATTTATTTATACATTTAAAAGTTAATTGAGTTGATGAAATCAAATACATATGTAGATGTCTACATTTTATACAATATAAATTTAAACTAAACCATTTACATAAATTTTGTAAAATGGGATACAATATATTAAATCATTTAATATCTTTCTTAAAATAATTTTAAATTAACGAGCTGTTGGTGTTTATTTTATAATATACATCTTATGTTTATATTCATAAAATATATTTTTGGGTTTATTGTACAAATCCAAACATGGTCAGTATTGTGCATTCAGATAAGCACATAGATTTTTGCAGATAGCACCTTTATTTTGCATTACATATTTGTAGTCTTTCATAGTATACTACATATTTTTTGTTTTACAGTTATACAGGGCAGAGTGACATGGTGAATGAGTTATTCCCTCTGGTTAAACATCACAATGCACCAATCTGTACTTCCGTACAATAGAACCCTATTAGTAATTCGTAATTTTTAAAATAATATTTATACAAAATAGTATTTAATACCTCGTGAACAACAATGTGATATTTTCTGTGGAATATTTAAGGATAAGTGTAATGTAGACATCATATAGGAATGTGATGAGCCACGCATCCGAGTGCTCTGCGGTAAGATTTCATCACCAAGTAATCATCTCATCGCTGACTCTTGACTTCATCACTCTGTCCGCGACTGCTAATAATGACAATAAAGCTTACTAATCGCTTACAGCAGCTTCTTCTATAAAATGCTTATTTCATTTCAGTTTCTTGTGCTGTCTGGATTTTATTTTATAATTATGTTTCGGTTTACCTCATCAGGTTTGTTACTACATGCAAAAAGCTTAACTTATTTTGATAATCTACCATAATTATTTAGATTTAAATTTACTACATATTTACACTAAAAAAAGTGTGTGATTCTCTTGTGCAATTTGAAGATAATGAAGATGCATTTGAAGATAAGCATGGAAATTGCATGAAATAATATTAACTTTTGTTTAATAATCAACCGTGAGTGTATCTTTGGCTCCCGGTATTATTTAATTAACTATTTGAACTAACCAATTGAAGTTGTTTTTTTTATCATAACAGCTTTAGTGCGATCTATGAGTATATTCCTGTAAAATAAATTAGTTTTTGTTTGATTGGGATGTGAAAATTGGTATATTTTTTGTTTCCATATTTTGTACTTCACTACATATTGTGTTCATGTTTGGTCTTAATGTTTTTACTTGACCCTTTATTTTTGATCCGAAGAGACACCAATCATTTAAGTAAGCTAGTCAACTTTCATTGAATATGAATGATTCTCACCATAATCAAATTTGAAAAGCACTCCATTCAGTATAATTTGTCAAAACAGTGAAGGAGAAAAAATCATTGTTATGAAGCCTTAGAGCGCTTGTACACTACACGGAATTTTAGCGTCTGGCAGTCCGGTTTTTTACAATAAAGCAACTACGACAGTTTAGCGTGATCAAATTTACGAGCACTGTGATCACGCACCGATCCAAAGAAAGACGGGCAAAAGCACGAGCCAATGGAAGCCAATCATCTGTTTTATCATGCTAACCGGACTGCTGGACAGTAAAATTCCGTGTAGTGCACAAACAAGCGCCCTTAAACTAACAGTTTTACCATTCTTCGAAAATATAATTTTTTCCTTTAAAATTTTTACCTGAACACTTATTTTGAACAAATATTATAAAAGGGATACAATATTGTCACCTTTTTATCATTGGTAGGCATTATGCAGTTTGGCAAAATTAAATAATTTTCAGCCAATACTAGTTATTTGCTCTACAATGGTGATTCGGTATCGGATTAATCCGCCCTAATTAAAATTATTTATGTGACAGTTGAAAATACAATATTTATTATTTTCCAGGTATTCAAACATGAGTTACATAGTGGATCATCTGTTCCCGCCGGTGCGAGGAGAAATGTGCGAGGATTTCTCTCAATTTGTGTATTGGAGAGAGCCCGTGGCCGCTCTCCCCCTCCCCTTGCCCCCTCCGGCCCACCAGCCCACCCTCCCCTCCATCCCTGAGGGCGCGGCGGACTGACTTCCCTTCTCCGCTGCCCCTGGCCGCCCGGCACCCGACGCCGGCCTATATAGCCCGCTATAGTGTTAGAGAAAGCTTTCCATGTTAGATATCTATATTTTTATCCAGTGGATACTTTATTCTGTCGATTTTATTATCTCTAGTTTTACCATTCATATTATGTGTACCTTGTTTTTGAGTCGTGCTGTGCTAAAATAATTATTTTTAGTAGCTGAAAGAATTTATATTGTAAACTATGTTAATGGTCCTTACAGCTTATGACATAAATATGGCACTGTGTTTTTTTTTTAATTTCATTAAAGACAAGAAATATTTTTACTTGAAAGTAAGATCTCTTTAGTTTGTAAAGCTTCTTCTTCAAAACGAAATGCATCTCCAGAGAAGAAACTCCGGAAGGTGTGGTCAATATTGACAAGAGAAATTTGACACCCATTTTTTTCTGGTTACCGCTTACATGATATTGTTCCATAAAAAATAATAATTGTGTTATTCTTTTAAGTATTTATACCCATATATTTAACTAGCGAATTTATTTAACTAGCTATTTATTAGTAAAAAGATTATGTTAAGTATTGCCAAAAAAAAAATCTGGAAGATTTTTTATGATAATTGATGATCATAAAACTCCCTTTAAGAATTAAAAATCACAATTTTGTGAATTTTCAATTTATTTAATGACTGAGTTAATATTAAAAAATATTTATTTTCAAATAAGTTTTAGTAACACTATTCCAAAAGTCCTCGTATCTAAAACTTGCTGTAATCACGGGTCACTACAAAATAATAATAGTTGTGACATTGGTGAGAAAAAAAATTGTGAGTAATCCGATACAGAGCCTGAAATAACAAATTTGTGTTAAAAAATTATCTTTATCGCAGTTTACTTTGAAATTAGATTTAAATTAGAATATAATTTATTTAGACAAGTAAGCAGCTTTACGATTGAATTTGTTATTTAAAATAATTATAGTCAGTTAGTATAATACGTATACCACCAGAATAGTATAGTTATTTTATCAAATTAAATTTGGACATGTGAAAATATACTAATTATTCAAAATGTCTAACAATACTTGTGTGCTAACAACATTATAGTCATATGATTTAACATTAGTGTGAAAATAACATAACGCTCACTCCTTTCAAGAGAGTCATAAATCAAAAAACTTGATTTTTCAAGAGAACGTTTTTAAAGTTTAAAAATATAATACAATGTATTAAAAATAAATATCAAGCCACCTATTGAACTTTTTACTGTGCAACAGACCGTTTTAGGTAAAATCTGAATGTTTTTTCTCCATTTGAAAAATATTTCGTATAAGTATGTAAAAAAAAATTATTTAACAATACCTTTTCTTCAAAATGCAAAAACAACACTTTCTGCCCTGTAGCGGGTAAATATTAAGTTAAAAATATGCCGCTTTTGCTGGGATAAAGTACATTTTCTGGGCATTCCGAAATCATGCACAACTGAAAATTGACGATTTTAGATTTATGACGTTCTTGAAAGGAGTGAGCGATAAGTGGAATATGAGATTCTAAAAATATATATATATACATATATCCAAAAATGTTACATATTTGGCTTAACAATAATCAAACCCATACGTCATTTTGCCTTGTACTCATTAACCCATTGTTTTTCTGTGTTTAATGTATTCTTGAAAATAAAACCTTGTCAATTCAGTGTAATAAGTGGAAAATTAAACAATTTCCTTTGAAATGTGCTCAATACAGTTTAACAAAAGGCGGAATTAGCCAAATACGATGAGATAAAAAGCTGCCCCCGTTTTTCAGACTACAATTTCACATAGAAAATTTAATTTATTTTTAATTGAGATAACTCTCATGCTGCTTTAAATGGATTGGTCCGTGATAATTTAGGAATACATTTGGTGAACATGATTTAATAACAATTTGGTCAGAGCTTGGAATTCAAAAGCACCAATACATAGCATTCTAATAGTTTTAATTTTATCTTTGCCTTAAATATTAAGGAAAAGAACGTGCATTGGAATAGTGATATAAAAGTACCTAATTTTCTTATGTATACAAATGTTCAATTTTATTTTATTTTTAATTTTAAGAATTTTTTGTGAGGTTTTATTTTTCTATTTAATTTTCACCCATGTGATGTGATGGTTAAATAAATTTATATAAAAAAATGGGGAAAAAGTTCATTTTGATTTTATTACTTTTATATACATTCTCCACGACTCAAATTTAGCTTCCTGCAATAAAAAAACATGTAGTTCCTGCTTCTTTTGTACTAAATAAAATATTAAGAATTTATAGCTATAATCCTTCCCGTTTCAGCTAGTAATATCCAATTATATAATCTTCAAATCACATATTGATCAGTAACTGCAATATCTCAATGTAAAATACATCAGTTTTATATTTTCAACAGCCTTTTTTGTCAGAAAATAGTACATTTTATTATGTTCTTAATAAAATTTCATAACAAAACATTATTCCTTTTTTATAAAATAGTTTGGAGCTACTCCTGAACACATGTAAAGATTTTATGCTTTAGAAAAGATTTTCCTCATCATGAATCTGACAAATCCCTGATGCAATTTTTAACAAGTTCATAGTCAAATTTCTTAGATGGTGATACTTACTGTATTTAGTGTTGAAAAATACATATATTTTTTAATAAACTGCGACAAGTATTTTATAAACTTTTCTTGAATTAATAGTAGCTTTAGTGAAATAAAAATCAGTGTTCTTGAACTCTCTTTTATCTAAAGAAAAAAAATATGCTCAGCTTGTTATACTCTGTAATATGGAACTGTATTTAAAATAAAAATGCCGAATGCCAGATTTTAATGGTTTATTTATTTATGTTTCATCTTCTTCCATCTGTTCAGTTTCTGCTTCCTCAACATCATTCACATCCTTTTCTTTAGTATCTACCTTATGAAAACCCTTATCTTTAGACCAATAGCACTTCACTGTCAACTTGAATACAGCCATTTTCTTTTCCAACAATTTCAATATCCTGGCTTGCTCCGGTGTTAAAACTTGTCCTTTTCTGCAGACATCGTGTGGCTTAATAAGGGTTACTATTCCTCGCTGCAGACTAGTGGGGAGACCGAGTTGCCGGAGATGAGGTTCTATAGAATGCGGAAACTCTTCCAGTGGACCTTCAGGAAGGAGCACGTCTGCCGTGGCCTTGAACCCGGCTCGTGCGTAATCATCCTCTGCAAAATCTTCAAACCATTGTAAGGTTTCCTTTACTGGACGATTAGTGAACAGTAATCCACATTGGCCGATGAGTCGTTTAGACAACTAAAAAGAAAATGCATAATCATGATTATTAGTAAGCCCAAACAACACATTCAATTTCGGTAAGAATATAAAATGTGGGTAATACTCTAGTCCAGGGGTTCCCAATCTTTTTCAGCCCACGGCGCACTTCCAAGTTTAGTATTTTGTCACGGCGCCCTACTTTAGTAAGCTATTTGGAATAGACAATGCGACTATATACATGTCTATATATATATATATATATATATATATATATATATATATATATATATATATATATATATATATATATATATATATATATATATATATATATATATATATATATATATATATATATATATATATATATATATATATATATATATATATATATATATATATATATATATATATATATATATATATATATATATATATATATATATATATATATATATATATATATATATATATATATATATATATATATATATATATATATATATATATATATATATATATGTATATATATATATATATATATTACAGTCAAAAGAAATAGGTACCTACAATAATGGAAGTTGGGTAGAAAGATGCTAGCTCTCAAAATAGAAATTGTTGCTTTATAGGTACCCGTGAATATTTGTGGTTTCGGATAATGATAAGAGGATCGACTCACGGCGCCCCTCTTGACATTCTACGGTGCACCAGGGCGCCGCGGCGCACACTTTGGGAACCCCTGGTCTAGTCCAATTGATAGCTCAGGTCATAAATCATTTACGAGATTCGTCACATTTTTGGTATTATTATTGGCAGTCTATTAATATTTATTCCACAAGGTGCACAAATGCAAGCTCAATGAGCTATCAGCTTATTTGAACTCATGTAGAGAATCTAAAAAACTTGGTTTTTCGAAATTGGTATACCAGATAGTAAGATTTTTACTCATACAGTAAGTCCTCTACTTACGGGATTTCGTACTTACACAATTTAAAAAAAAATCCACTTTTATTTAAAATAAAAAAAACTTTTTTGAAATAGAATTTACCCACAAAGCCTTTATAGGGTTGTCTGCTGGTAGGATAATTATGATAGGGAAGGTTCACGTGAAAAACACATCACAAACATCCAGATTAATTAAAAATAAATCTTTCTTGAATTTATTTTGTAATTGGCGGGATTCGACCCCACAATGCCAGTTTGTTGAGCGTCTAGCCAACTATAGCTCCTATGATGTCAAACAAATGTAAAATTGATTCTCAAATTGATAATAAAAGAAGACATGCCATAACAATGGAGACCAAAGTTAAAATAATAAAATTATATGAAAAAGGTGAAAAGATGGCTGTAAAAAAAATTGTTGTACTTAAATGTAACTATGTGTGTACATACATAATTACATACTATTATGTACACAGGAATAATTATTTATCTGACTTTATACTAGCTTCTGAAAATAATAAAAAACATTAAATAAATGCATCTAGATCTATTCTGTTTTCACATATATACTTTATCCTTTGAAACTAGCATATATCGAAAAGATCACAATTTTTTTTCGACTTACATGAAAACCTTTGGAACGAATTAATCACGTAAGTAGAGGACTTACTGTATGGGTAAATTGTTTTGTCAAGATAAAGAAGATAAATTGAATCATTCTAATAAAATACATTGTTCCAATTATTTTCGCATAATATAATTGGTTTAAGAAAATAAATTGAATTATTCTAGCATTTATAAAATAAATTGTTCCAACTATTTTCGCATTAAGCTGTTACTGTGCATTATGCATAACCAAGGCTATGTTCCATTAAATTATTATTAAAAAGTATGATGACATGCTTCCAAAAAAAGCATAGCGCTTCAAATGCGTCTTTTGAAATACCACACAAAATTTGTTTTAAGGTTGTTCTCGCAAAGAAGTGATTTGTTTTAAATTTATATTTGAACTTACGAGATGCAATTTGTTGTGCACTTCATCTGATTCAGATTTTCCTAATCCCAAGGCCATGACTTTGTTTTTTCCAAAGAAAAATCTGGAGTCTTTCCATTCTGCTCGAAGTTCCTTCAATTTTGTATTTCTCATATTGTGTACAGTAAATAATAGAATGTTTGAAAACTTTTCAACAGACTTTCTTATTTCATCTATTATGTTTTGTTTAAGGACTAAGCCCTTTTTATTTGTTTTGGTCAAAGAAACTAAAAAAAAAACACAAATTATTAAAAAAATATATTGTAAATAAAATATATCAAATTCAAAAAGATATCGAATACCTGATCCATACCTTTTTTATCTCTTCTTGATTTAGGCATTTTTATTTATGTTAAGAATTTGAGAAAACCAATTTAAAATATTTAAAATCACTACACATAAACAGAAATGCCGTATATTTAGGTTATGGCAAACGTCAAGCACGTGTTCATTCCATAGATTAAAGATATGTCGCGTTACATAACTCTAAATGTTCTTAAAACTATAGACAATATAATAAATCAATCTTCACTGACCAGCGTTTTATAAAGCAAGTAGGTAGGTAATGGTTAAAAGAAAATTCAAAACAAAACCTCCAAGGGACCCCGCAGGCTAATGCTAACATATATTCATGATATCATGGGTGTTATGATAAAAGTGCGATGTGATTAAAGTATTTTTTACGACAGATTGCACATTTTTTAAATATGTAATATATTACAATAGTGATAAGGTTAATTTATTTATTAATTATTTATTTAACATTATTTTATTCAACTTTTGAAACGAAACGAAAGGGTGATGTCATTAAAGAAAAGAAAGAAGTTTTATTTTATTTACATTATCCTATTTTATTAAAAAAATAATTTTTAGAGGGGAAAATCCTAGTAAACATGAAATACCATCAAGGTTCACATTTCAATGGCGGTGGTTTTCCCATTGCTCTACCTAGGAATAGGGCTATCCTTAGGGCTGTATGACAAATAGGGGAGCTCAAAACCTCGTGTTTAGGGGGGTGCTATTAATTTGACATCAGAGTTTTTTTACATTGAGATTTTAACCGTTCCCTCCCTCTTCGTAAAATTTTCAGAAATAAGTGAAAAGTTTCGTGCGATTGACGACGGTTAAAAAACGATTAGTGGAAATATCATCCTACTTTTTTTTTTAAACTAGAAAAAAAAACATTTTTGTCATCCTTTTATTACATTTAAATTAAATAAGAAATCTCGAATTATTTATTAAACAGTGATATTTTTTATTAAAATGAAACAAAATATTTAAACTTTTACAATACACAGAATGATGCTTCGCTACAAACTTTGAATACATTTACACCTGAATTTTTTTAAGAGTTTGTAATTTTAAATACTTTTTTAAAAGCAAAACTCAAATAATTTGTATTTGTATACACTGCATTTTACTGCTAAAAAAAAATAATAAAAATAGTATAAATTACCCCATATTAAAAAATATAGAAACCTGTGTATTGTCTATGAAAATAAAAGATTTTTTGAAAGTATGCTTCAATTTGTTTATTTAGTGAAGAAATACTTTTCATAAATTCTATTTTGGCGTTTTTATTAAAAATAAAATATTCGTTTTCGTAATTTCGAGCAAATTATTGAGAAATACAGGCAAAGTGATCGGCAAAGTTTAAACATATTTCAACTTCCTTTTTAAAACCGCTCAAACTCTACGCGTGAGCCCCTTACCGGATATAGGTTTAGTCCCCGCTCCCCCCTCAGCATAACCGTCAGTAGTTCGTCGTTCAGCGCTGGGGATATAGCGTAAAGTGAATAGCCATTCGCTATATCAAGTCCTTCCCTCAAGCAAGTAAGTGTTTCTTTTAAATATCTATTTAGGCGTGTTCATATTTTATTCTTAATTGTGGTGGTCGTGTGATTTATACGTTTAAAACTACGCTGAGAAGTGTGACGCATTGGAGGAGTGTCCGCTTCAGCCATTTTGCCGAGAACCGGCGACATCGTGATCTCGGTAGATTTTTACAAATTATGGACTTACTTACCCGATCAATTTTGCTCGGTCGTGTACCGAGTGAAATATGATTCAATTCGGTTGTCTGAGTACCGAAAACATAATACCTTATCTTGTGAGCCTGTTGGTTCAACAGTGACCTTTACTTTTTTTGCGTTTTATATGTCGCCGGCCTCGGTATCCGAAGAGCACGTTACTTTTATCTTTTTCGAATAGTCTAGAGCTTTTCTCGTAACACTACTCCGATGATTTGTTCCCGCCCGAAAGCTTCCCGATCTACGATAGCGTATTTCATCCCCTGAACGAATGATATTCAATGGTATTTACGTCATTATCACGTTCCCCGTCGAGATTTTAACAAATAGATACATTTCACTCTCATTTAGTGTCGATATTATAAAACAATTGATGTATTTTGAATTTGTGAAACGTGCTAATAAATGCAACAAGTCTCTGCGTATGTTATTTCACGTGCTCCGTTTAGTTTCTCTATCGATCTCTAGGCGCATTATATACTTATTTTCTTGTGTCACATTTTTAAAGAATTATTTCGATTGTGAATCTATTTCATTCTAGAATAGATAGTTCAAATAAAAATAGTGTACCTGTCACAGTACCGTATAAGAAGGTATTCTTTTTTATGATAGATTTCAGAATACTATGTACCCAAATGAAATCGCCAAAGATCGTCCATTGCTGTACGTACCTTGAAAACCACCTCCCTCTGGTGTATTTCACTGGCGAAAATCTTCGAGACCGATAATGAATAATTTCGAAATACATGTGTCATCGGCTACAATGCCTACTGCATTAGTCATAGGACCACGATTTAGTTATAGAAATCATGCGTGATGTGAACGGTCTTGCGGTGTTAATTGATGTTTCCTCTAATATTTATGTTGAATTGGAGTAACCGTCAGTGACTACAAACACTGCATATTCCCTGATCCTTCGCTAATGTTTTTTATTATTATTTAAGCTCCCCGGATTTGTGTGTCGCAGGGAGAAGTGGTTTCCATCATCAGTATGATGTCTTGTCTCTGAATGAAACCTCCACTTGTATACCTATTGTAACTCGATATATGGGTTTGAAAGGATCATTGTTTTTGACTTGTGAAAGACCTTACAAATGTAACATTATACTCGCGGCGATGAATCGTGCTTGCCCTGTGTGACTGATGTTACCATTTCCTTTTACCGGACTAAAGCACGATGCGTGTCTGTATCAAATAGACTATATTCCTAACCAAATTTGCCACCTAAGAGTACGCGCATCTTCCGTGGCTCCTTTAAGTATATTTTGGCATTTATATAAGAGTTAACATATTGATACACAGACCTCTTGGCAACCCGCGTTTTTAGCTGATAAAAAGATTAATTGTTACTACTAGAAACATCAGGCAGTTTTTATAATTAATAATCCACAAAGTCGTTATCTCTATAGCCAGGAAGGTCTCGCTAGTTCAACGCTTCTTTCTGGAAATGACTTATTGTAATCTCTAATCTTATCTCGTATTCGGTAAGCAGAGGAATTTTCTTATCTATGTTTTACTTTTTTTTTTTTTTATATATTTCGGATTTGTTATAAATTCATTTATATCGTGAATCATTTTTATTGTGAGATACTGTGAAGAAAGTTAGTCATAAATTAGAACTGACTTCCTACTCGTTTCATAATACTCTTGCTTGCTTTTTCGATTTTTTTTGTATACCCCATTGATTATTATTATTGAGTGGATCCTTCTATGGAATTGCTTAAAATGTCTATATTAATTTTATTAATATGGACGATTGGCACCCATGGCCCTTATCGGCCTTACTTTCAGACGGGCGAATGGACGTTTTGGACGAACAAAATTTGACATTATCGTATTTTGCTGTAGTTTGACATTATTTATTGCAACTATTTTTTTGATATACATATCGTTTTTGTTTTATAGGTAGGTTACATATTTACAATGTTGATGATTTTTATTTTGATTTCGTTATAATGTAAATGAAACAGTATCATCGACCACATATTTCGTAGAGTAACTAGTCCTGTCTTGTATTTAAATAATCTTTTTGGTGCGTGTCACGTCAGGTCTTCCTAAGGTCGACTATCGTTCGAGAGTAATTTTCCTTGTATTTAAATAAAACACAATATTTAGTTGGAAAAATGTTGTTTCCATCTGAAAAAAAATACACTAAAAATTCTAGATATTAAAATAATGTTTGTAACTTCTCCATTTTTCCGTGAATGAACTGCAAAAGGAGGGAGTCATAATAAAAGCGATTTTATATAGTCTAATTTACTAGTCAATTGATTACTATTTCATTTAACTAAATGATTTAATATATTTTTCGATGATCTTAAGCAGACTTAATTGATTATATATTGATGTAATACATTATGATGCTCTGTAACTAAAAATCTACAGGGTCAAAATTGATTTAAGTTTTTAAAAAAACTACAAAAATTTTCATAAAATATTTTACCATTATGATCGTCTCCGTATTATTATTTGTCATTATCTTTCCAAAATCCGAGGCGTGGTTATTTTCTTCAAATATATTTCAAAGCTTTTTTTAAAAATTTTCGTTCGTGGTGAACCACGCGATAACAAGTCTCCCTCGGGCCTTCACTTTTGCTTAATTTAATGTTTAGATAGAAGCTAGGATTGGTGTTAGGACCGCCAAACCTTGTGGTGTTCTATCCTTTCTGCCTACCACTGGTTTGAAATGATGACGGCAGTAATACAGATAATATTAATAATATCAAATGCTCATTTGGCTATTTTTTTCAAATACGGCAGGTTTTTTCTTGTCTAGCACGTTTTGAGGGATACCATTCTTTCAATTCGCGAAATTATGTATACCGGATTTCTTAAGAATTTTATCATATTCTGTTCATTTGGCTCATTGCGTTGGAACCTCGCGATGTACACCTTGAAAGTTACTTTTATTATCTGGCATTCCTTTAGTTTCGTCATATTGCATATAACGGATGTAATAAATTAAAGTTTCGCCTAAAAAATGGACGATGCGTTAGGATAGTATGTTTGAAGAAGCACGAGCTCGCATCCCTCTCGTGAAAGGAACGGGATCGAGCACTATCTCGCGTAAGTAAGTAGTAAGCGAGGCAGCCGGCAGCCGGCATAAAGATAACAGTATACTCGGTAGTAGTCGGTAAATGAGTAGGTGACTAGTAACGACAGGGTGAACGGACCTCTTGCGCGGATTTTGAGTAAGTGCACGTGATCGATACTACCCGAACGAGTCGTGCAGCCTTGACCTATTTATTGCGAAACGAGCCCTCAAAAGCGCATTATTTCTCGTGGAAGTTTCGAGTCGCGTCTTGGAGTTCCGAGATCGATTTTTCAACCGCATTGTCATCAATCTCGCTGGTAAAGGAGTCGGTTGCATCGGAGGAACAGCGTCTGGGCGGCTCTCGATCAATATTCGGACCCGGGCGGGGGAGTGCGCGCCAGACGGGCCCGCCCTCCCGCGCCGCCCTCCCCGCCCTCCCGCGCCGCCCTCCCCGCCGCCCACCCCTGCGCGCCCGCCCCCGGCCGCCCGGAGACGCGCGCCTCCAGTCGGAGCGGAGATGCCGCAGCGTCGAGTCGGTCCCAACTAGCCCGCAGTACGCCACCACCAGCGCCGCCGCAGCCGCAAGGTCTCGCATGATGATAACTATCCTTACGACAGATTGATCCGCAAAGCGGGCGTGACTGTTCGATTAGTCTTCCTGAAGCCGCAGTCGGCAGCCGGCAGCCGCCTCGCCCGGTGCCCCGCAGTGACGCTCGCGCTTGTTTGTTGCAGGAGGTGAATAGTCTCGAGATCAGCCCCGCTCGCCCCACGATGTCAGTCGATAAGGAAGAGCTGGTACAGCGCGCCAAGCTCGCGGAGCAGGCGGAGCGGTATGACGACATGGCGGCCGCCATGAAGGCCGTGACGGAGACGAGCGTGGAGCTCTCCAACGAAGAGCGGAACCTACTCTCCGTGGCCTACAAGAACGTGGTGGGCGCGCGCCGCTCCTCCTGGCGAGTCATCTCCTCCATTGAACAGAAAACGGAGGGTTCAGAGAGGAAACAACAGATGGCTAAAGAATACAGAGAAAAAGTCGAAAAGGAACTAAGAGAAATATGTTACGACGTTTTGGTAAGTTTCTATTCTCCCTTTTGACATATTTGTTGTGTATTACCTAGACACGATGCTAATTTTCTATATTTTAGGACCTATTTCTTTATAATAACTTTATGGTTGTGATATTTCATAAAGGTACTAAAAAAACGTTTGAACTCCAAAAATGAGAATGACGGGTTCGAGGGATCCATTTCGGAGAGTGGTAATTTGAACATTCCCGGTTAGTCAGATTTACGCGCGAATGTTCTATTCCGCTCGAAAAAATAAGTCATTGTCATGCCGAAATAACGAGTCACACACCTTGCTACGGGTACGGCTATTGCGTTTTGTCAATGAATAGCCGTTCGCCTACATACATCCATACATGCGGGAATTGATTTCCGTTTTTATAATACGTATCGAGCAAATTCCTCAACATATTATTTGTCAATCGCTAGCCGCCTACTGCATGACGTCATTTCGCGCTTATCCAAATCCAGAAGTGATGTAAGTCGGTCGAAAAGTGAGCAATTCTTGTCAACCGTCATTCGCGCGCGCGTGCACGCGCGCGATGGGTCCCTTCGTTTCGAAGGTTAATTTTTTCGAATTGTATTTTTAATCCAACAAAAATTAAAAAAGGAATAGGTAAATGATGATTTGAATATGAGATGGGATGGGCGCGGTGTCGCTACTCCCGGGCGGCGTTCGGTGCGCTATCCGTAGTAAGTAGCGCCGCTAGTTCGGCCCGCGGCCGCCGGTGGCGCTAGGCGCTGTCGCACGCGCCGCGTAATCATACATTTTCGGCTTTTTACTCATAATTTTAACTACTTGATGAATTGAAACGTTTTTTTTTGTTATTGCTAGTATTCGGGCAATGTAGGTAGTTAGTCACGTTTTTTTTTCTTGCAAATGTTATTTTTACGCGTGTAATACAATAATTTGAAATATTTATGAGAGGAGTGATAATTTTAACACTTATTTACGTAACTTACGGACATACGAGTATATATTTTTTAGATTGAAAATAAAAACGTAGTTTTTACTCATTTCTGTACATTTGCTTGAGATTAAAATTTCGAAGAAACTTTTTTTTATCTTAAATTTTTTCATATTTTCGAATATTATTTTCTATTTAATTAAGGAAATAAAACCAAAATAAATATGCACATTCGAAAAAAATATGGTAGTACTAAAATTAGGAACTATTTAATACATTTTTATCATTAAAACTGCTATAATTTTTTTGTTGATAAATAAACCCCCTACACGCCCGGTCCATATTGTAATTGACATATGAAATTGTAAAATATTTTTTACTAAGGGGGCACCATGTGACATCGGATTTTCACAAATGTTTATTTTACCATTAAGTCTTTACGTACTAATAATATATTTCTGAAATTCGATCCTAAAAAAATTCGCAATTTTTTTTTCTTGAATCAAATTTCATCAATTTGTCATTTGTAAGTAGAGTTTTTATGGTAAAATAAAATTTTTAAAACTTGTCTCGACCCCCCCCCCCCACCCTTAACCAAAATTTTCCTATTAAATATTCATAATGTAGGTTTGATATCATGTTCATTTACAAGTTTTCAAAAATATGATCATCTTTAATTTTTTTAAAATTGAAACTTGTCTATGTAATTTGTTTGTCTGTACAACTCGTATTAAATAAAATAATTAAAACTTTTTTGTCTTACGAAATCAGTTCTGAAGGGGTTAAATTACCACATTATTGTTTATTTGTATGTTTTATATTGCAACAAATGTAACTGACATAATTTGCTTTCGTTTTTAGGGCCTCCTGGACAAATACCTTATCCCTAAAGCAAGTCATGCAGAAAGTAAGGTATTTTATTTAAAAATGAAAGGAGATTACTATAGATATCTAGCGGAAGTAGCGACGGGTGAAACACGAAACAGTAAGTTTATTTCAGCTTTATTAATGTACCTTTAATGAATCAGTTTTTAAAAATTAGTACTAATGCCCTATGCACCATGAAATAGATACAGATGAGAGAAAATTTGAAGAAGAAAAAAAACATAGCGTATTAATAAACTTAAATCAACTGCAGCTGTTGATTACTGCTGCTTAAATCGAGACTACCGAAAGCACCATGTCCAACTTAGCAGTTGTCTCTGACTGCTTTTAGCTGCCAGTCTGTTTCCCGTTTAATAAGTGTAAATAACTTTTTATACTGGGCTACAGATGATTTCACTCTTTAATCTGCTTGTACCTTCAACAAACAATGTTCTACATCAAAGCGATGATGTCATCTTTACTCGGCCAGAAATAGCAATGTTTGTTTTTATCTATAATACAATTCTTAAATATTGTTACAGAAATATTATTTTTATGTAAACTGTTAATTATTTTACGAATTTCTTTTGATACAGTATGTGCTATTTATTAGTTCCTCTGTGAACCTTGCTTATGCAGTATACACTGGTTGTTGTGTTCAGTTACTTAACTATTGCGAGAAACAATTTTTTATGTGACATTTTGGAAGGTTTTAAAATATGTTGTACACTTCCACCGTCATTGCATAAATTATTGATCAGTTAATCATTTGGCGTCTTTGTCAGACTTGTAAATTTCACTTTTTCCGTATTATGTGTGGGAGTGTAGAGTGGGCTAAAAAATTCTCTATTGGCCAAGTACTACTACTACTACTATAAATACTTATAGTTACGTGTTTGCATATTGCGTTTTCATAGTAGTGTCTGAAATATTATTTCATTAGAAATATATATTTTTTTAATGACAAGGAAGGTTGATTATAGGTTGTCTTACAACGTAATGATAACCTTAAAAAATATATGTTTGTATAACCAGAGAAAGAAAAAATAATACAATTTTTTCGTAGCTAAATTTGATCCAATTAAAAGAAAAAAATAGTCCTGTGGATTTTTAAGTGTTGCAGAGCACAATAATCACTGCCAACTGTACTCTAAATGTGAAAATTCCACTTTCATGTTTATTAATTTTTATTTAGCGATTGAAACTTATGAATTTTCTTGCCAAATAATAAAATATTTATATTTTATTTGTGTTGAAATCACTATTCCCATATTAGAAGATTCAGGTTTGCTTTATCAAAGTTTAAAAAAAAAAAAAAAAAGTAAAATCACCCTGGAGTGATATGTTTTAGGGGATTATTGAATAAATATGGCTACAGCCAGTAAATGTGTGATGTAATTACAGCGGTGGTGGACGACTCCCAAAAGGCGTACCAAGATGCCTTTGAAATCAGCAAAGCAAAGATGCAGCCCACACACCCCATCAGACTCGGCCTGGCGCTTAATTTCTCAGTATTCTATTACGAGATACTAAATTCACCAGACAAAGCGTGTCAACTAGCTAAACAGGTCATTGTCAGTCCTCTAGTTGTAGGTAGTTCCTGACGGAGGTGCCGGTTGGTGTGGAGTACTGTTATTAATGTTGTGTTGTACTGCTAGCGGTGGTGGAAGACTCCCAGAAAGCGTACCAAGAGGCGTTCGATATCGCCAAGGCTAAAATGCAGCCCACTCATCCCATTCGCCTCGGGCTCGCCCTCAACTTCTCCGTGTTTTATTACGAGATTATCAATTCTCCTGCGCGGGCTTGTCACCTGGCCAAACAGGTTTACCACACACTTTGTATTGCATCCGAGCCTTGTGTGTACTACATACTAATGTCCGCTCCAACCGGCACTTTCGTTGTCTATTAATTAACTATTAACCCTTATTAGTTGTGCATGCTCACTCCTCTGTGGAAGTTGTTACCAGATTGGAAAATAGCCTTCACCCCTGGAAACACTTTTTGTTATTCCAATTTTTATGGCCTTTTTATTTTTGCTAATATGTAAATATTAGATTGCGCATCAGTGTGAAGGAATGGATGTCGTTTGATGGATGTAATACTTGAATTCTAATCATGTAAATGGTTGTGTTTATGTTAACCGAGTGGTAGATTTGTATCGGATGATTAGTTTGTATCGGTATTGTACTGACGGAGCGTTATGTTGCAGGCTTTTGATGACGCTATCGCGGAACTAGACACCCTCAACGAAGACTCGTACAAAGACTCCACCCTCATCATGCAGCTGTTGAGAGACAACTTGACGCTGTGGACGTCGGACACGCAGGGAGACGGCGAGGAGCAGCAGGAGACGGGAGACAACTAGGCTCCCGGCTCGCCGTGCCATCTTCATGTCATTGTCATGTTTCTACTCGTTTAGTCCACACCTCTATTCCTGTTGTTTCCCCGAGGATCCGCGCCCCCGGGCAATGTTTCCGAGTTTGGCAGTCACTGGTACAAACTGAGAGACGATTGCACTGTTTTAAGTGTCACCTTGGAACCTCTTGCATTCTCGATGTTTACAGTTTAATGTTTTACCATTTACAGTTTACAGTCGACTGGACGTATATTGGAATATGTGGTATATCTGAATCTGAATGGTTAAGTAAGTGGGACTCGTATTCCTCTGTGTCTCTACCTATATGAAAGGATGACTGATATTGTTGCTTATTTTTATATTTAAAGTGTTTGTATGTCCAATGGGAATATAGGTAATTCAGCAGACACGTATGTCGAGGAATGCGCGCTCGTTGGACACGAAGCGCATTCCTCTCGCTTGAACTGTTCCTCCACTTAGCAGTCGTGAGGAGTTGCAGCTGGAATTTATTGTAATATACTTTTTATTATATTTCTCAAAATATCTTGTCATCTTTTTTCATAAGTAATTTGGTTGTAAAAATGTTGAATGTCAGTGTAATAATTCCCACTCCTCGCATACAAATCACCTACATGTTATGTGTCATGACCAAAAGTCGTATATTTCTATATCTCTGTATTTACACTGAATCTTAAGCTGACCTGATGGATATAAATATATATGGATTTAAGTTATTAAAACTACAACATCTTATTTACTGAACCCATTCTACAACTCATGAGACTGAAGGTGTATCACATCAGCACACAAACACAGTGTAACACAGAGCTATCCAACTTGTTGGTTAACTTAGCATTTCAAATAATATATTATAACTTTATACATTTTTAATACGCCTGTATAGTCAAGAGGAGAATCACTAAGCGCATAATAAATATATGTTTCGTTTTAAACAATTTTATGTTGTAATTATCAATAAATTATAATTTTATATTACAAATATTACATTTTCTTTAAACTCCTAACATTAGCTAGTTGGATAGCCCTGACTCGACTATAACCAGTCTCAACTTTTACTAGTCGTCTCCCGGAGCTGGCGAGGGTGTAGCCAGCTTGACTTCCCAAATCATCCGCTCAATCTACATGCAAGTATTCCTCGAGGTAATGGAGTTGGGCCAGCTTCAAACTCAAAAGGTTTAATCAGGTCCTGCATATTTTGAAAATAATATTACCGTCATAACTATATACTTTTACATAGTGCCACGCCCTCCTAAAGGTATCTTCCTGGATGTGACTTAGTATAATATTCAAATGAGCAACAAATCATGGGACTGATCTGCTTATTAATTACCACGTGTACTTTGAAAAAATATAGTTTCGCGAAGTAACATCGATCTGCGGAGCAGTACTGACATTCTATCTCTTTCATCGCACTTTGAAGAATCATTGAAATAAAAGCATTTTTATTTAGGAATGAGACTGTCATCATTCATACAATGTTTCAAAATCTTTAAGTATGATAGTTCAGATATAAAATATACAAAAAAATATTGTGCACTTTGCATTGTAAAAAAATATTTTAGAAAAAAAATGAGCTGATTGACATGTTAGAGACATAATGAATTTCATTGGAAATAACACATTGGGTTAATGCAGCGTTAGCTTGAGTATTGGTCATTTAAAGGTAAGGATCTGTCCTGCATTATACATTCTTAGTACACTAAGACCTCACTTTGCGTCGTAGATAAGTTCCAAAATATCGCGATGCAAATTGAAATTTACAAAATGAGAAATTACCTTCTAGAAAACTTAAATGATTCTCTGAATAATAATAAATAAAAAAAACGACGACGCACAGCGAAAATGAGTATTAATTCAGTAATGACGCAACTTTGAAAAAATGCAAAGCGAGGTCCGAGTAGAAGAGTTTTAAGCTGCATTACAGGTGATGCAAGTGGAGATACACTGGGTGATGGATTTTATTGTTATATGGGTAAGAAAAAAGGATGGTAAATAATCTGTAAGATAACAAAAATATGAGCAATAGTTAGGGTATTTTTGATTAGACCAACGGTATTCAAACTTTTTTCTTCGGGCAATACACATTTTTTAAAGCCACAAACATAAATTTTGAGATTTAAAAATTATAAACTAAAACAAAATAGAAGTACATATTGCTTATCAGTAGACTTCCACAACAAAATTATTTGTTTGGTACTTTTGTTTGTCATACAGTGAAACCTCTTATCTATCGTTCCTCAAATCATCGTTTTCCCGGATGTGACGTTTATTTCTTCTATCCCGACTTAATTTCATTCTAAACTAAACTGCATCGATCGTTTCTCTATCACCATTTACTGCATTTATCGTTCGAATTAAGCTGCATATTTGATTATTTAGTTTTACATTTTTTTTATTAATTTTTTTACATTATTTCCAATTTTCTTACATTCAACAGCAATGTATGGAATAGAAACTATCGAAAGCTTGTATAACCGATAGCAGGAGAGGTCGATATTGATTAAAAGGAGCCGCTGCCTGTACCTGCATTTACAGAAGCGTGCACACTCTTTGAAAGAAAACTTTCTACAACGCACACATTCAATAACTGATGCTGAAAAAAATACTATTTACAAAGCCGAAAATATACTATTGACTCACAAAAATAAAACAGTTAAAAAGCATTTTTAAAAATTCTATTCAGGTTTGTATTTTTTTTAAATTAATACATTTGCATCTGAAACGTGTATTCTTCATAGAATTTTAGCCTACGAATGGTTATGCAGATTGGGAGGACGGTATCTCTACTCGGTCGTATCTATTTGCGTATTGACCTCTTAATCCCGAATTCATAGTTTATTTTAATAGGTCCCTTGAAAAACGATAGTTAGAGGTTTCACTGTATTTTTTTAGGAACAAATTTAGCATGTGCAATAGCAACACTTAAGGTGGGGACTGACCGGAGTCATTTTGTCATAACGTAATAAGTTACGATGCGGGCATTCGTATAATCAGTACAGCGTTCCGAGTGCTCCATCCGAAGTTGGATGCTCGCCGCGAACGACATTACATTACGATGAAATGCTTCGGTCAGTCCCCACCTTTCTCATCTGATGCCACATCAGATGAGAAAGGTGGGGACTGATCAGTATTCTATCCTCTTTGGGTGTTACTATTTGTGCATCAAAGTTGAAACGAATGTACGGAATTTTGAATTCCAGATTTTTTTTAAATCATGCTGATAATAAATATGTTTAGGGCTGAACATAAAAGCTCAGCTGTCTTACCGCGAGGTTTGTATACAAGGATATATTTGTTAGGTATCACGGCTGGGTTAAATTAATCAGTGGCAGTGTATTAAGATGCAGAGGTTCTGCTACAAGTGTAAAGAAAAAACTCCTGATCCTCATGTGCAGCTGATGGCGCATGGAGCATTGCATTGAATGGGGCAGTGTTATCTTGATTGTTAATCATATGAATGCGAGATGGTTCACATCTTTGAGTAAATGGTAAGATTTAGTCAATGGGCATGGAATATAAAATTAAAATGAAAGGTAGTTGCACTTATATATTTCAATTGATGTCTGTTATTTAGTCTGTCTGTACTGTTGTGCGGTAAAAAGGGGTATGTATAGATATTTGACCACAAGCATAATTAAATATAAAAGTTGATAATATTCATAGGTATTTAAACAGCATCGCCATCAATTCATAATATTGTTTAGTATTACGTAGAAAAAGTGCCTATTCGCTGTATACTCTACTTATAAACCCCGAATCAAAATAAAATAAAACTAATACAATATTTGAAATCACGGTTGATAATAAGTTTTTGATGGGTATAACAGAGCTTTAGAAGTAGACATGTATGTATGCTCCTTATAGACCTCTAATCGATAAGTGTTGTGGATTATCGATTTTAGTTATTAGGAAGTAAGAGAACTGAAAAAATACAGAGGGGATAAAAGCACAAAAATGTTTTCGAAATAATTTTTTTTCATG
Source organism: Brachycentrus maculatus (assembly GCF_059751285.1). Taxonomy (NCBI): domain Eukaryota; kingdom Metazoa; phylum Arthropoda; class Insecta; order Trichoptera; family Brachycentridae; genus Brachycentrus; species Brachycentrus maculatus. Next base: position 2,493,753 of record NW_028280950.1, read on the forward strand.
AGTAGGTACGTTATTAGTAGTTTTTTAGCGTCGCAGGGCTATGAATAATATAGTCGCTCGTACATTTATCTGTCAAATTTGCCCTTCAAAGCATGGAGGTCACCTTGGCAAGATCACCTTGTACCTAGACCTGTCAAATACGAGCCCCGATTGAGTTTAATTAAGTTCAATTTTGGGAGCCGGATCGGAAACGTATTTCTACAAGGAATTGAAATAAACCAAAGGTATTTAATGCAATAGTTTTATTAGACGACTCTAAAGCTTCTCAGAATATGTTGACTGATTGTAAATACTTTGTAGGTTTGTTTAAACAATTCTTCCGAAATGGATAACCCTGATACCCAGAAATTCATAGAACGCGGGGCCCATAAGGGGAAGGGTCTCGCCGTGTTTACCAGCGGAGGTGACTCTCAGGGTATGAATGCCGCTGTGAGGGCTGTAGTACGCATGGGAATATACTTGGGCTGCAAAGTGTACTTTATCAGGGAAGGTTACCAAGGGATGGTGGATGGAGGTGCCAACATTGAAGAAGCCAATTGGTCGTCTGTGAGCTCCATCATTCACAGGGGAGGGACCGTCATCGGATCTGCCCGTTGTGCGGAATTTAGGTTTGTGACCATTAATGAATGAAAAGCAAAATTATATTTATCCAATTTGTTTCAGTAAATTTATACTGTGCAGGTTTACTGAAAAAAACACAGGATTTTTTAGAAACAATTTTTTGAAGGTGCGGGAGAATTTTTAATTTGCTAGTTAAAATAAATTTTTCTCTTTTGGGCTACTTAGCCCAGTGAATAGAGCTCTTAACTTTGCATCAAAAGAATGTATGTTCAAATCCAGTTTTTTCTTTGATGTTCTGAATTATTTTTGTAATTTTTCCTCTCAATTCTAATTATTAATGCTCAATTTTCCTTAAAAATTATCAGCATGAAACTAATAAATGTTTTCAGCTGTAACATCACTTGAAGATTTTTTAAGCCGTTAATATCAATTACATTTTTAATGATGCAAAATGGATGAAACTCATGTAGCAATCTCATATTATAAACGTAATTAATTTTTATAAGTAAATAAGATAAAAATAACTGTAAATTTATAAAACGTAAATTTTATGGTAATTTTTTATACATTTGTTTTCATCTTATTATGATTATTGGTAGTTTCGTCTCATTTGCTAGGTTAGTAAAGGTCAGTCTTTTGTCCACTACTTTAATGAAGAGGTTAAATAAATGTAATAAACGTTTCATTCAATTGAGTGCCTTGATGTGAACACATAGCACCACTTCGTACATATTTATTGAGTCCTGTCACCATATGAAATAAAAATTACGATATCATAGATATCACAGAGCCAGAAGTATTTTTATTTACTGAAATTCAAACTAACTTCTTATCACATTGTTGTCTTTTAGTCCCATGGTTAGACGACAAGTAAGTATAAGTTGACATTACGAAAAAAATCATCATGGTTTTGAGTTTTGGAATTTTTTTTTATCAATATTATAATAGAATATGAGAAATAAATGCACAAAATTTGCTAAGTTCTTAACCATTTAATTGAGAGGATGTCAAAATTATATGGTTATGTTTATAAACTTGATTATTTTTTGTAGTTTGCACACAATGTATGAAAGATTAAAAATGACGGTAGATATGGTTGTTGAATTGCGGGCAGAATTGTGAATGTTTCACAATGCATTAAGTAATCACTCAAATCAGCCCATGATGGGTTGTAGGTTTTATAAATGCCCATGTCTCCATTTATCCTTAAAAAGGAAGTTGTGGTGTCATTTAAAGATGATGATAAAGCGTCTTTTACATACTGTTAGTAGAGATCGGGAGACGCTTATAAGCGTTCTATTTGCTTACTTTTGGTAGAGCACGTGAGAAGTCAAAACACATTGTACAGATCAGAATTGGGTTTGTGGTTATTTGTGATTAGTATACTGAGAGTCGGACGGCAGACTGTCTTAGCATAATTAGGGTCGAGGTTGATGAAAAAACCGCCCCGACAACAATGTGTTAATACTCTAACTTTAGACAGAGAATGGTGAAAACTGCTGCATAGCTGAGAGCCAGCTCTTAAATTAAATATGTGATATGTAATGCTTGCTTGTACTGATATTAATTGTCATTTCACTTTATTTTCAAATTAAGGATCTGTTTTTAAAGCAAATAATGTGGATTTCTTAATTCAGGGAGCGACCTGGTCGCCTACAGGCTGCCTACAACCTCGTTTCTCGTGGGATTTCCAACTTGGTAGTGATTGGGGGTGATGGATCCCTTACTGGAGCTGACCTGTTTAGGCAGGAATGGAACAGCTTATTGGATGAGCTGTTTAAGAACAACAAGATTACACAGGATCAATATGACAAGTGCAAGTACTTGCATATTGCCGGAATGGTACGCACGCTCATTCAAATTATATATTTTTAATATACAATTACTAATTTTTAAGTGACTTGACAGCTAAATTTGGATTTATGGAGCACAACTTATCATATTTCTACTTATATATTCAAAACATATCTCTTTAATTGCCTTCGTATGTAAGAGCAAGAGAAATTTTAATTAAATAAAACTAAATACGTTTTACATATGGGGTGTTATCTCTTAAGAGGAACATCAAATTTAGTCTAGTCTACATATAAACAAACTATTAAAACATTTCATACTTTTCTTCTGTAAAATTTGGTAATCGAAAACTAGCCATTAATCAGTTATCATGAAATTCAAATTCAAATTATCGCTAATTCAGTATATGTTTTGTATGACTTTAAATGTTATTTTAATTTTCCTTGCGTAGGTTGGATCCATTGACAATGATTTTTGCGGCACAGACATGACCATCGGAACTGATTCTGCTCTCCATAGGATCATAGAAGCGATTGATGCTATAGTCAGTACTGCATATTCACATCAAAGGACTTTCATTATGGAGGTTATGGGAAGACATTGCGGGTGAGATATTGTTTTTGTATTACTTCCATATAAAGGATATGTAATAACATTTGAAATATCTATAGTATGTAAATGAATTTTTCTTCTTTCTTGAAATTATTGTTATTTAAAGCCTTTTTAACACAATTTATTTTTGTAAAATAAGATTTGTTAAATATAATAATATTAACATGTCAATTAAATGCATTAATGTTAGTTACAGCATACTCTCTGATTTTCCAAGATGGATGGTAAATCATTTTGCAGATAATCAATTTCATAGTTAATACAAGGATATTGAAAAATGTAAAAAATTACGATTATTTGATTCATTTTCGCCAAAAAAAAACAGATTGAAACCTTTCCCCAAAGGACATGACAATAATTAAATCAAATTGAAAACAAAATATCCTACTTGATCTACTGTCCTGTTGATTTGATCTCGGTAAATCAAGAGTCTAGTGTGTTATACGTCATTACAAAATTACAGTTGTTTGGAGAATAAATATAAAATGGCGATAAAAGAAATTCTTATATTCAGTGAGTTAAAAAGAAAACAAGCTTTTTAACTCATTTATTTCAAAGTTCTTTTAGATGATAGTTGTTGTATATTTCTGGGTTGCCATTCAAATTTTTGTTTTTGTTTTGGACCATATTATAGACTACAGATACAATTCATCGGCCCAGATGATGGATGCTCTAATGCAATCCAAAACTGCATCACAATGTTAGCAATATTCGTTGCCCAGAAAAACAGTAACAATTTTAATCATAGAAATTTACTTAACTCTTTTGTTGTATCACCTCTAAAAATAAAGGATAATTCCCATTCGCCAGGTACCTAGCTCTCGTGACTGCACTTTCTTCAGAAGCTGACTTTGTATTTGTCCCAGAATCTCCGCCTCCCGTAGATTGGCCGGTTAAACTTTGCGATAAACTATTACAGGCAAGGAACTATAGCGGTTTTTAGTATTACGTATTGGGTTACTTTATACATTATAGCTCGTCCTTTTTATTTAACCTCCTTGTTTTTCCTGTTATTATGTCAAACAATATGATATTTTAGAAGACCTTATTTTTCTTCATGCTTGTGGTTTACTTTTACGAAGATTTTTTTTGTATTCAGTATTTGAAAAATAAGAACTGTCATGCAGTTTCATTATTCCATTATGTGTTTACATGCATTTGTGATTAAAGTGATTGTTTAGAACACTGTAGAATACCAACTAAATTACTTTTATTTATCGACCAATAAAATAAACTCTTATGAATGTGTTATATGACAATGTGTTATGTATATGGTTAAGTGCACGCTTTATTAATTTAGTTTTAAAAAAAAAGTATGAACCATCGGTCCTAAATCACAACTAATAATAGTAATAGTATGCTATGTATAATGACACACTGATAAGAGTTTCAACGTTTTATTAATTGTATTGAAACATTTTCATATTTTGCCTTTTGTTTTACCGGCACTAGATTTAATAAAAAGTGATTCGTTTTTATTATTTAATACAAGGTCAATCAAATAACAGTATTTAGTTGGCAGTTAGATATTAGAATGTGTGGAATAATGTCACGGCATGATGTTGTGTGCGTCAGATTTCTGGCAGTATCGGCCGCTCTGTGCTCCGAAGCTGACTTCCTTTTCATTCCCGAGGAGCCTGCAGAGGACAACTGGCCCGACTTGCTATGTGCCAGGATCTCGCAGGCAAGACACATCCTAATATTGGAGGGGATGGGTTGCAGATATTGTTTGTCCATATTTATATTATCATATGAATAGCTTCTCCCTATTGGTTCATATTTGAATTCAAATAGTCTTTGTCTATTTTTCATAAATGATAAAAAGGTATCTTGTGTTGTCATTTCAAAACAAAAAAAATGATATTGTAAATTGTACACCACTCAGACTAAAACTGTATAATATTAGCCATATTATATATGTATGTATTTATTTCAGCTTATATTTATTTATTTATTATTATGATATTTATAATACAAATAACAAAAACATTTCATAGTACAATTTTGTAATTCTGCTGGGTTGCAAATGGCATGATAATTATCGGTTGGTATGCAGGTGGAAATACTAATAATATATTACTTATATTAGAATTTAATTTAGTGATACGTTATTAAAACTTCATGGAGAACATATGGAATTATGGTGCTTATTATTATGTCCGAAAACTGAACAAAATTACTAAGTTGGTGGGGGCAGTGCTGAAATCGTCTTGATCAGAGAATGAAATTTACTTTCAATGGAAATTGGATTTTTCATTGTTGATACTTATTGGCTTTTCAATTTGGGGGTTATGAGTATTTGATGTGATAGTGGGTTTTTGCAGCTATCTGGCTGTAGTGGCTGCATTGGCAAGTGAAGCTGATTATGTTTTCATTCCGGAAGATCCGGCACCTCAAAACTGGGAAGAAAAACTTTGCAAAAAACTTCTCCAGGTAGGCATTTGTAACAATGTCTGCTGACGATAACGGCTACTTCTCATAAATCATTCATCGTTTGCCTCTCGTAATCTATCGGCTTCGCTTGTATTTCTTCTTTTTGAATCTGCACTTCTATTTCTATTATTGCCAAATATCTGGAGTGAATGATATGTATGCATTGTCATATTTTCAATTGTTACGCTTTTAAAATTCAGAAATGTGAAATTTATTTATTCATTGCAGTTGTGTGGTAATTTTACTTGTTTGAACAACTTTAATTTTGCATGTTATTATTTGTTTGTAGTTATACGTTTGTACAAATGTTTTATTTTAGTGGAAGTAGATTGCTGGCAGTGGGTGAAATCACAAATATGGATCTTATTTTACACCACTTTGCTTTAAGAAAGTAGGTATCAAATTATGCACTCTGAGAAAAAGGTACTCCATCTTAAAACCAAAGAGCCTTTATAAACATTGTAACAGTTTTTGTTAAAAAAATACTTCAATTGTGGCAGCACTCTAAAATTCAATCATTCATATTTTAATCACTAATTGGACTAAAAAGTAGTTTTTTTACTAATTGATTTTAACTTTAATTTCTTATGTTCTTTATGTGCATAAATATATTTCTTCATCATCTTAATTATTGGCATTAAACTCTGTACACATTATTGTTAGTATTGAGGATGTTCAAATATTTAAATTGGATGCAATTGAATTAGTTGTTAATGAAAAATAATTGGTTTACGTAAATATAAAATTCTAATGGTATGTATTTGTTTAGGAGCGTGCTGCCGGTCAGAGGTTGAACATTATAATAGTGTCGGAGGGAGCCATCGACCGAGAGGGCAATCCCATCACAGCGGAGGCTGTCAAGAATGTGGTAGTAGCCAAGCTCAACCAGGACACACGTATCACTGTACTGGGACACGTACAGAGGGGAGGCTCTCCATCTGCATTTGACAGACTGCTGGTAAGTTAACTATATTTTAACATGTTCAAATCGTTGTACACAGTTGATGAATTTAACCCTACAAGGGATTGTCATCAAGAGGTGTCTAAACTCGCATGCGATATGGTTGGGTATCACATGTACAAGTTTGTATATATTTGTTGCCATATGCTCTTAAATTTTTGTCCTGTTTTTAGGGTTGTCGTATGGGTGCTGAAGCAGTAATGGCTTTGATGGAGGCCACTCCCGATACCAAGCCGTGCGTAGTCAGTCTGGATGGAAACCAGGCCGTGCGACTACCGCTCATGGAGTGTGTGCGACGTACTAAGGCAGTGGCACAGGTAAATATCGCAAATTCTCCACGTTTAACAACAAAATACACGTGATGTGATCCTGAGAAAATTTTTCTTTTTTCTTTGAAGGCCATGGCAGATAAGAACTGGGACCTGGCTGTTCAACTGAGGGGACGTAGCTTCGTGCGTAACTTGGAAACATACAAGATGTTGACGCGTTTGAAGCCTCCCAAACCTCTCCCCAACAAGGGAAATGTAAGTAGAAATTTATTAAAGATCTTATCGAATTTAGTTAGGAAATTCATCTCTGCTGTTGCTAGCAGTTTTTATTTTTATTTTTGATGTTTCAGATTAGCTACAATTTGGCTGTGATTCATATTGGAGCTCCAGCATGTGGAATGAATGCTGCTGTGAGGTCATTTGTCCGTAATAGTATTTACCGTGGTGATGTGGTATATGCTATACATGATGGTATTGAAGGACTTATTGCAGGAAACATTAAACATCTCGATTGGTAAGATATATACAGTTAAATTTGTACCTTGAATTATTTTAAAGTGTTTTTAAACAATATACGTTTATGTATATATTATTTAATGCATGTGCCTGAAATGGATGGTTAAAAAAGATATTGAAATACTAATGACAAGTGGATTTGGCTAAGATAAGTTTGAAAATTGTAGGTCTGGTGTGACAGGGTGGGTAGGACAAGGAGGAGCCTTTCTGGGCACAAAGCGTACACTTCCTGGCAACAAGCTTCCGGAAATTGCTGCTCGTTTGAAGGAGTTTAACATCAATGGATTGTTGATCATCGGTGGATTTGAGGTTTGAGAGTTTTGTGTTAACAAATTCATAAAATAGAGTAATTAATATTCATACATATTTATTTAAGGAATAATGTTATATTTTGATATTGGATACGGTCTTCAACAAGGAATTTCCTTTCAACTTTGGTAATATTTTTAGCATACTACATATTATTTCTTTTAATAATTTTTTGTTTTGTTTTCACTTTTTAATTTTTTCATTGTATTTATTATAATGTATATGGCTATTTTACAGGCTTGCACACTTCGCCTCAAGGTTTAAATTCAGATAAAATTAAATATATAAATATATTCTTACTCTTCATCGTCTTGCTCAATGCTAAATCATCTGGGATGTTAGGAACTTTTTGCACATTATCACCTCCATTTCTCCCGCTCTTGGACCAATTATAGCCGCCATTGTTTGTTGGTTGCAGGGTTATCAAGCAGGACAGCAGCTGTACGAAGCGAGGAATAAGTACCCTGAATTCTGTATCCCAATTGTTATGATACCCTCAACAATCAGTAACAATATTCCTGGTACAGAGTTCTCACTGGGAGCCGATACTGCTCTTAACGAAATCAGTGAAATCTGTGACAGGATCAGGCAGTCTGCTCAGGTAACAACATTTCGGAGTTACTATCATCATATTATTGGTGCTTTGGGGATCAAATTTTAATATTAAAATCATAACTTAGTACCGTGAAGCAATTATATTTAAATTTTGCATGACAAAAAAATTATATTTGTTTTATTAATGGTGATAAATATATTATGATACCTAAAAGCCTGACCCAAAACTATTTTTAAAACATTTTTAAATTATGTATTTATTATTTCTGTGCAAGATAAATAATTTACTAACATTAAAATATTTATTTGGTGCGAAAATTGGTGTGGTATTACATATAACTACATAAATATATTTCAAAAAGAAAAATAAATTATAAAAGATGTTTATTATTAAGTATATACCTACCTATAAATCCATGAAGGTGCTTCACAAACTATTAAGTTTAATAGAGATAGTAAAATAAATTTTTTAAACTGTAGTAATAATCTATAGAGGTGTAAAGTACGTATGTTTTTTTAAAAACAAAAATCACGCAATATGTTGTTACTACATTTATTAAATATAAGTTTTCACAGCAAATGTATATGTAATACGTAAAACACATTTTTTTCTTGGGGTTATTTCAGTTTTTATTTCTTTTTATGCGCATATATATTTGATCTAATTTTAATCTGATGGATGTAAAAAAAACATGAATATTTATTTTTCTTAGGGCACAAAACGCCGTGTATTTATCATTGAAACTATGGGTGGCTTCTGTGGTTATTTGGCTACTGTGGCTGGTAAGCTATTTTAAATATATTTTTTAGAATTCTGATTTGATAATTGAATTAATAATTGAACATTGAACACAAATAATTAATAATTAAAAAGAATTTGTTTCTTAATTTTATTATTGTATTGCGTAAACATTCTGCTTCATGGTTGAAAACTTTTTCAAACTGAATATATGATTCAGAATCAATAAAGTACTAGCAGATGACAGTCAGCTATCTCCTCTTTTTATACATAACATACTAGTCTTCATTCCATTCCGAAAAATTCTTCGTAAAAACAATTACCAAATGGAGTGTGTTCAAATTTTGAAATAAGTTCTCATCAATTATAATCTCAAATGTATCATTAAGATATCAACCCTTTTTTACTTGTACTTAATCTGACTGCGAGCAGTTTTGAATTTTGAATATACAATTAAAATCAGTCAAAAGATCACAAGGTCACTGCATAACACAGAGATCACAAAAACTCTCGAATCATTACTATGTGGGTGCATTTCACACATAGAATAGGAAACAACATAATATTTTAAAACAATAATATGAATTTAGTTGTGGACTCATGTGGAATTATACATGACTTTTTTTAGTATGCTTGGATATATTTTGTTTCATCATCTGTTACAGCCATACTAATATAAAAGCTCTTTATTTGTATTGAATTTCACTTCAGTTTATTCATAACTCGAGTTGTATCAATGAACAGCTGTGTTAAAAAGGTTTCTTGTTTGTTTTTGATTTGGTGGGCTTATTACTAAACAAAATAATAATTTTCATCCAATGAAACATGTCAATGAAAAAGAGATACATATTGTGTTATTCTCTCATGGATATTGTAAATTTTGTGTGAAATATTTAATGCAAAGCTTTTGTATGTATTATTTTGTTTAACTTGCTTATCTGCTTATCATGGGATGATGAAATAAGGAAAGTAAAATAATAAACTGAATACAAATAATGTGCATGACAATTTGCAATATATTTAATGCATAACTTTTTTATAATGCACGGTTTTTGACTACATATTATTAAGTATATGATGGTTATTCCAAGTTGATCTGTTAACAACATTTTGAGTGTGTCGAAATACTTGTTCACAAATCCGGATTACCTCCAATTAGGAGTTATTTTTTACATTATCTGTTAAGTCTAGTCCTTACTGTGTTGCACCATGGACGCTCATACAATTCTAATTTATACGAGACACTTGATTCTAAAGAAGTGAATTAGGATAGTGTAGATATTTACAGAGAGTGATTACTGTATCCACTCTGTACCATCTCGGCTGTCCAAACTCAAAACACAGTAAGGAACATTTTTTTTGTAGTACGTTTTTTTTTGCATTTTTGGACTAAGTAGATTCTATATAGTCCAAAAATCCAAAAAAACGTACTACAAAAAAATATCCCTTACTGTGTTTTAAGTTTGGACAGCTGATCTATCATTCTGCTCTTGATTGAACATCCATATTATTTTAATTTTCAATGTATTTTTTTAATATATTTGTTTTTATATATCCTAAATTTACATAACATTCTGAGTTTATCAAATAAAATTTGCAGGGCTCGCGGGAGGAGCTGATGCTGCATACATTTATGAGGAGAAGATATCCATCAAGGATTTGCAGCAAGACGTGTACCACATGGCGGCCAAAATGGCTGAAGGCGTTCAGAGAGGACTGATATTGAGGAATGAGAAGGCTTCCGACAATTACAACACCGACTTTATTTACCGTCTGTACTCGGAAGAGGGCAAGGGCTTGTTCTCAGCAAGAATGAATGTATTGGGTGAGTAATAAATTAAATGACAAACAACTTGATGATTTTAAACCTAATTCACATAATTTTATAAATAAAAAAGAAAAATCGTTACAGCTAATTGATTAGTTTATATCATTTAATCACAAAGTAATATAAACAGTCTCATAACTTAATTGTTGAATTACTAAATCCTTGTCATGGTACTGGCTTTTAGATTCTATTATTTTTGCTATGTAAACCTTCCTTCTTGATTATAGAGCACCTATTCGTACATAAAAAGGACTCAGTTAGTACCAGGCTGAAGTGGGGAATTATTTAAGGAGTATTGCGACATATTTTTACACATATTACTTTTACCTTTTTACTAGCAGAAAACCTATACTGATTGAACTATCAGAAATCATACACAATTCTAGATATAGAAGGGCCATTATGTTATCCCTGTTAGTTCTAGGTCGCCAAATGATAAATATAAATATTGTAAATATTTAAAATGGAAAATAAAATTATCAACTAGATATGTCATCATGAAGGGTACACATATTGAGTCTTTGTAAGGTATGCTAAAAAAAGATGAAAACGTCCTCAAATTATCATACCAAGGCTAAAAAAAAAACTGTACCTCATTTAGCGTATAACACATAAATAGTTTAAACACTTTTATCTAAAACTAACTAACTAACCTATTGATAGTATTTGACATACCTGATTGTGCCAAGTTTTCTTCGGTCTTCCTCTGCTTCTTTTTCCAACTACATTCGCCTCATAAATTTGTTTAGCCATTCTTTCCTCTCTCATACGTTCCACATGTCCAAACCATCTCAACACACTTATCTCATGTTGTTTTATATCAGGTCACATGCAGCAAGGTGGATCGCCCACTCCATTTGATCGCAACATGGGCACCAAGATGGCAGCCAAGTGCGTTCAGTGGCTGACCCAAACTCTGGAGAGGTGCACTGATGAGAATGGTAAAATAAATGCAGTTGCTCCCGATACCGCCTGCCTGTTGGGAGTCGTTCGTCGCCAGTACAATTTTACACCCATCGAGGAACTGAAGTCGCAGACCAACTTTGAGTGAGTATATAAACCAAACTATCAATTTATGGACATTTATTATTTACACTTATATATATTATTTGCACCTATACACATTTGATTCTTCGTTTTGTGGCTACATCTATTCCATTCCCTTACTTAGGTTTGAATTAGGTTTTTTTCATGTTAATTTAGTTGGGTACTCATTTTCTAAAATTCAAAAAAAAGATCAGCTTTTGTGACACTATTTTTTTCTATCTTTCTATTTCATACAATTTAACAATGAAATATATAATATCAGCCAGGATTCTTGAAAAAGTTATGTAGTACTTAATAAATTTGGTTTAAAAAATAAGCATATAATAAACACAATTAAGCAAGTAATTATTTTGATGCCATATGTATATGCATACATATCAAACGGTCTGGCCTGAAATATGATTGGAAAAGAAGTAAAAAAAAAGTCAAAAGAGAAGCTGTAAACAAAGTTGGAAGTATCTCCGTATAATATGCAGTTAGTCTCTGGGCTAAACTTTGTATTTGATTAACATTAACAAAGGTAGTGGGAGAACACCATATATTCTTCTCTGTCTTATTCCTCATTGCTGAGGGTTGTGACCCTTGCAGAAGCAATTACTCTTCCCCAGTTATCCCTTGACGCTGCATGTAGCGCTCCAACCACTGAGGTGCCTGCTGCTGCCTTAATTTGATTGGTCCATCGTGTGGGGGATATTCCTCTCCCTCTCTTTCCCTCCAGGCTACCGATCACAACTAGTCGTTCCAGGCTATCCTCGTTGCCACGAGCAACGTGTTCATAGAACTAGAGAATCCGTCGGGTACAGACATTGGTCAGAGTCAAGCCACACCATATATGTACATATATTATGTAAATTTTATTTTACGGTATCCTAATTGTATGGTATATTCTAGCCAACGTATCCCGAAACAGCAATGGTGGTTGAAGTTGCGTCCCCTGTTGCGTATTCTGGCCAAACATGACTCCACTTACGAAGAGGAGGGAATGTACATGACCGTGGAACAAGGAGATGAATGCGGAGAATCCGTTTAAACTAAATTAAAACTAGTAAATCATTATGTATTGATTGAAATTTAATAATGTTGTATTGTAAATTATAGCATTTTATTGCAAAGCAGAAATAGTATTATGCTGTATATTCACTACGTTGGTGGCCATGTAATGCTCCGCAATTGCTACTGGTGGAGACATTAGCGCGTTACGAGTTTACACTCTGTCGGCAGAGATTGGTTTTATCAGATCCGACGGTGAACAACAGATTCACATGGTGGATTGAGCATTTTTGCCGTTGTTGCATATACATTATGTCCATTGGAGAAGTGACAGATGAGCAAAGCGCTACATATTCGCTTTCGTAGTGGATACGCAGCTTTAGGTTTAACATTGTTTGATTATTTTCACTACCGTCAGTATTTTCTCAAACCACGTTAATAGTAAATATTGTATACCACATTATATATCGCATTATACAATTTTATATATCACAATACGCTTGAATTGATGAATCAAACATTGCGTATTCTTTTACATACTGAATCATGACAAAACTTTTCTGTATTTAAAAAAACTAGTCCCTCGATGTATCAAATTGTGAAACAATTTTATTTTCATATTAATTTACTACTAGCTTAGGAATAATACATACTTCAAATTTTTTATACATACTTACGTAGAAAATATTTTTTTTGCGCTTATCTAAGATGAAATGGGAATTATTTTAACCACCTACCTCAAACGGCGCATTACAACTCTGACACTTTAGAAAGTTTTGCACAAATATATTTTACTATACATATTATGTGAACAAAATGAGATTATTATTTGTTATCATAGATAACAATAATGGTTAAAATATCAGTTTTATCCACAAGAAAAAATATTGTTTACATGTTATTGAAGTCATACAAAAATTTATTTTTAGATTCACAAAACGTGTAACGTTTTGGTACTTTATGGAATTTATTTTTATAATTTAATATAAAAGGTGGCAGAATATTAATTGTGAATATCAATGGAATTAGGTGCTATTAAAAACACCATACTTTTCAGTGTGCAGCACACGTATTTGGATTGGTTTGAAATATATATGGTGTTTATTATTAAATTATATAAATCATGGATTTTATATCAATATATATTTTTTTTTATTTACTTTCATACTAATTTATTTAATCACATTCTTTGGCAATCATACGGTATTTTTTGAAAATAAATAATACAAATACACAAATAAGTGCACGTATGCAATAGTAATAAACTCATATGAAATATGTGTTTTTTATGTTGATCTCACCCAAAAAATATCCAAAGAATGTGTGTATGCATCCTATGTTTATTTTTCTAATAATTATTTTATTTGTTATTTTCTTTCCATCTGTTAATTAATGAATATGTAATTAAATAATAAATGAAATGTTTTAAATTATCTAGGTCTTATACCAGATAAGATATATAAACAGGAATAATGTAATTTCATTTACTAAAGTATTAAAATATTGTTGATTGGTTAGCGTAAAAGAATATTTTTTGGGGAATCACACAAGAATAAAAAAAGTTTCTACTTAATTTTTTTCCAGTAATGGAACAAATTTAATCATAAATTTTATAAAAATATATATGTCTAAGTGTGCCCGGTAATAAATATTGAAAAACCAAAAACTTACTAACTAAACTAGAACTGGTTGCCAGTAATGTATATGTAGACGCTTTAGCCAAATTACTATCTACATATATATGTATTAGTATGTACCTACATAGTAAGTCATACTGTATATATTTTTCTTTGCGCTTGAATTAATTTGTGATGTATCAATATTGTGATCTAAAAAAAATATACACACTATTTATTTTTTTAATGTTTTGAATACTTATTTATTATTTAAGAAATCTTTTAACATATTGTTGTTAGTCAACTTTGTTACGCTTAAGAAAGAATTCACTTTTGCGCTAGATTGATACTATGGTTAAGTGTAGGAATTTTCTCAATCATGTATCACTTGAATAATCTTATTTATAATCATTGTGTAAGTGTAGAGAGATCATCTTGAATCTCTCTTTAAATATTTATTAAAAAATGTTGATTATAACATCATGATAATATATGTGTATGAGAATTTAATGTATATTTTTGTTTTGAAATAAATGTGGTAGCAAGAAAATATCCTGATTATTTTAATTGGTTGAATGAACCTTTATTCTTATAATTTCTTATTTAGCCCCTATCTGCATCCAAATAGTGCATAGAATACCACATTGGCTCGGCCCAGTCGTAACTTGTGCATTGATTATATGAAGACACAGTGATTTTTTGACTTAGAAGTGGAATATAATTTATGGTATATAGAAGACGCACAGTGAAGGGTATTAACATTGTACGGGAAGGGGAATGGAGGAGAAATAGAAGGTAAAAAACAAGAATAGCAGCAATGGCTAGAGCACTTGGGGTTGCATACCCATACTCATATAAGCTCGCATTGATAACATTACCAAAACACCAATAATATAATTAAAGTATTCATATCTGCAAGCTGTTAGCAACTTTAGGAGTTACCGGATACTGTTCAAAGCATCTGACCTTCACTGGAAAGCAAACAAATGTGTGCAGTGCCTTATTTTAAATCACGCAGTTATGGTATCAATTCTGCCCTCCAAATAGTACATAGAATGAAATAGAAACATTATCATTATCCCTTACCACAGAGGGAGGCAGCTTATATTGTGAGGATTAAATCCAAACTCAATTACTTTACATTTATGATAAAAATGTTAAATTTACATCAACTTAGATTTAAATCAATTAATAATTGAAGTAGTATGCTTAGAACTACTGAGATGTTCAATAAAATAGACAAATGTTACCTTCATATTGCCAGTATGAAGTGACATAAAAATAATATTTACTAATAAATTATAAATGCGATAGTTAAATAAAAATATTCATTTTAGATATAGATGGAAGCTTAAATGAAAATTTAAAACAAATCCCAGACAGACGAATAAAAAAATTAAAACTAAACACCACTATTTTTGTCATTTAAATTTTGGAATACATGTAAGTAATGTGTAGATGATAGAGTTCACTATTTACTTACGTATTCATTATTTATTATTACTTATTAAATTTATGTATTTTTTTTATTTATTAGAATTATTTCTTTTGGTTGAGAACTAAAAACAATATTTAGCTTTCATTTGTATTTCGCGGTAATAAACAGGTTGTGGTTTCGATTGATCACACAGATGTCTCTATTACTCAGGGAAAAATAATGTTTTTCAAACTATAAAGACAATTTAGACTGGAACAAAATCACATATAAAATAAACGTGATTATTTTGGTAGTTTCCTCGAAACCATTTACAGAAATTTAACCTTTTTTGAATAAATAAAAATATATAATTACATTGACTTCAGTTGTGCCAACACAACACATTTCGTAGTATTCGACATGCCTTTTTGGATATAAGGCGGAGAAAGTGTCAACGTCGTTCTGAGTTGTCATTGGACGTACGTCGGTTATAGAATTTATTTGAAGTTTTTCCAGATTTGAGTCGTGGCGCCTTGTCAGATCGCTGTCCGTCGTTTTTTGCCGGGCTCTGTCTAGTGTCGACGTTTGTCAGATTGGTGTTTCAGCTGTACGGTTATCAACCAACTGGTCTGGTGCGTGTTTTTTTGACAAGGAATACAGGGCATCGTGTTCTCTAAAAAATGGTGATGAAACCGGGGATGGGTCGCAAGACGACCACGAAAAATCCTCCGATTCTAAGTCATGAATTTGTCATTCAAAATCATGCAGATATCGTTTCGTGCATAGCCATGCTATTTTTGATAGCACTTATGGTGCAGGTAAGAATCAACAATAACCATATTGTGGGCCACGTCCCACTTATTTTTTTTCAAAAACATATAGTGCTGTTTTAAGTCAATGGTTTTGATCGAGTTGATCATCTGTGGCCTATTTTTTAGTTCACGAATCCAGTGGCCAGCCTTTTCATCTCACTGCACCATAATGTAAGCGGTGCTGATCCGAGCAAGGACTATCCTCAAGGAGAAGCATATCTCTATGAAGCAGGATGGAAGGATGCCTGTGCAGTATTTTTTTACTCCTTAGTTTGCATTGTTATGCATGGCATATTGCAAGAGTATGTCCTGGATGTAAGTATATAAACTATCACAAATAATTATGTAATTTTCCAATGTATTTTAAACATTTCTCAAGCATAACAGTATATTTGACTCTCAACACATTTAAAAAATCTAGTGATTTACAGTTTTTTTCAATTAGTACTATGGTTCACATGTATTACTGTTATAAGAGAAAGTGTTACAATATTGCAATTCACAAGAGGCCAGGATGTAATTTTTGTTTGTTCATTCTTTCATCCCCTTAAACTACTGAAACATAAAATGTGACAGTATTGTTATTTTTCTATACACATTCTCCTTAATCATCAATAATAATCGTAAAATTATTATGATTATTTTTAGTAAAATATTTTGTGTAGTGTTAGCGCATTTTTAAGATCCTTAGTTCAATCTGCGATTTAGTTAATATTAACAAAATTTTTTTTTTTAATAAACTTAATATATTAACCCTCGACTGATAACCATATGATTTACCTTTTACGATAATAATTTACCAATCACGTATGGTGCTTTATATATTATTGATAGGAGAAAGGTAATGTAATATTAATAAGAGAGAAAGTTGCATTAGACGAGTCCGGAGTCTTTTATATGGTTTTCCTATGTAATGGGATATACACTTTTTCATCATTCACTAAAGGACATTCATGTAAAAGGACAACCATTATGCATCCTTATAAAATCAGTATGACAATTACAGAGTTATCCATCTTTTGAGCACTATTTCCTAGGTAAATGTAAGAATGCCGATCAAAAGAGTAAAGATACATGTTAAAACATAAGTGCAGGATGTTCTGAGTGATTCTGTGAATGGAAGGGAATGTACGGATCAAATTTTGTTCAATGGAATAGCAATACATATTTCCAATTTAGAGCTTGAGAAATTGGGCATCTGGAAACTGGCCTTCCAGCACTAAAAATGTAGAATAGTATATTGATTGTTTAAATGTTTTTTTTAGAAAATCTCCAAGCGTTTCCACCTGTCCAAATCTCGCTTGAGCTCCCTGAACGAGTCGGGGCAGCTGATGATCTTCCATGTCATGACCTTCATGTGGGGACTGGATGCCATCCTGAGGGAAGGCTTCCTCACCAACCTGTCATATCTCTGGAGAGGTAAATTCAATCAAATTATGTTTAAAGCTCGATTAATATTATTGCAAGAACATTGTGAAACGTGTATTGTTATTATGAAAGTTAATTTGACAATCATTGTGTATAATTTGTCACAGTTATGCTTGATGCGATTTCCTAGATTACAAATAAATAGTAGAGATGATGTACTAATCAATGTTATTATCTCATTATGTTTAATATTCTGAGGCTTACAGAATTGAGAAGAAGGAAGTTTCTTTTCAAAGGGTATAGTTTAAAAACAGGCACATAAAGTCAGTCCAGATTGTGAACAATGCTAGCAACACCTATACCCCATGTAAACTTAATTGAAATTCCTTTAGTTTTGACTACTGTTTGTCTCGTAAGTGTTTTTGCTATATTTAGAACTTTTTGCAATCCCGTCACTGTCCAAAAATATTGATTTTCATTAGAGTAATTGATTTTTACTCTATTGTGTATTTTGAACTTTTACTCAGATATAATGCAAGCTTGTCCATTGTATGTATGAGGAAGAGGGTACTTATAATCAAATTAATAAAATACATATGGTATAATAAAATATTATTATCTGTGCACTGTAGGCACTTATATAACTTGTTAAAACGTATTTGTAACTTTTTCAATATTGAAGATTAAACAAAATCTCTACAATATTAGTACCCATGTGCCTTGTGTTGCCGACTGAACAAATTGTATTATAAATTCAAAATACAGTATTATTAATTTAATTTTTATTTTTTATATTTAGTCGTAAATCGCGAGACATCCTTACTCATAAAATAGCACTCCCTAAATTTATAATTATATAATTTTTTTGTTAGTTGTTCGTGCCTTGGTACATACTATATTAGTAAATATCAAAATGTTGGCATTTTACAGTAAGTACTTCTTTAATTCTGCTTTTGGAACTTTTTAAATCCATATCATAATAAAGTTGGTAGCCTTGTAATTTATTCATATTGCCAACTGAACAAACTGTAATGCGTGAAATGTTCAATCTATGGTTGGTAGTTGAAAAATCTAATTTAGAATGACTCATTCTACATTCTTATTCTATACCAACAGATGTTTGATTCAATATTTATGCTTGGAAATTAACTCTATGCCGCTATAACTGTGTGCATTTTTTATTTTAAATTTATGCATAATTTTCATCAGGTTATCCAGAGCATCCGATGAGTTTCTTGCTGAAGTTGTGGTGGGTGGTGCAAGCTTCATACTGGGTACACGCCATCCCCGAGCTCTACTTCCAGAGAATCAAGAGAGAAGAATGGGCCGGACGTATTCAGCAAGCCGTTGCTGGCTTCAGTTTCGTGCTCGCTGCTTATGTTTTCAAGTAAGAAAAGATGAAGAAAAATTCCACATAATAATTTTAACTGCCTTTACTTTAGCTGATTAGTGTGGCGCGGCTATAGTAAAGAACATAGTACAAAATAGTTTACTGCGGAACAAGTGAGTAGTCCACTTGCAAACCACGTTATGTTAAAAAATTAAGTCCAATGGTGGCAGCCGGTACAATATTAAATCTTTTCAGCTTTTTTGAGAGATTTGTAAGGTATCAATCGGCATAGCAATTTTTGCAAGAGTATTGATTTTTCTATTCCATTTTATTCCTAACTTAACGAGTTTTGGCAGATTATGTTAAATATGGACGTTCATGTTTTTAATTTTCTACCGATCGGAGCCATTTTCTAAAAAACTTAATTTCAAGTCATACATATGATCTCTGATATTTTCAACTCTTCTGCAAATTTACACATATAACACTAATTACACAATGAAGTACAGGGGAACCAATTTGTTTGTGTATTTTGTGTTCTAAAAGATATACTATTCTTTTATTCTCACTCTATTTAGAAATGTTATTTTGTGGTCCATAAATCCTGGAAATACCTTTCACTTTTAGATACTCTGAAGCATATAATGAACAATATTATCTCTATATTGATGTTGATTACTTTCACATTCAATGCTTATTTATTTTACAAAGTTTTTAATTGGAAACAATTTATATGAGGCAAATTAGTTTAAGTCAGTCAATCATTTTGTCATCCCTACTAATAAAGAGGGATCTCCAATTTTAATTAATTATTTGATCTATTTAAATAAACTGTTTCAATTTTGAATTAATGGAAATAAAAAAATAGTTACAAAAAATTTATAAAATATATTTTATTTTCATACGGTTGTTTGACAAGTCTCATAATCAATTTATATATATTTTCCAGTTTCCAGAGGGTGGGGGTGTGCCTGATAGTTCTCCACAGTTTGGGAGAGATGTTCTGTCATATGTCCAAGCTTGATACCATCCTGAGGTCCGATAAGGAAGATGGTGTCGCCAAAGGTATGTTCAACGACTCTCCCAAATATCAACTCTCTTATTATATTATTTTACTATATCAACTAAATTGATGTGCAAATTAGAGATGTATACAGTATAAAACACTATGTATGCTCAGTTCACAAAGAATACCTTGTAAAATTTCTTGCAAATGCAAATAGCTCCGTACTTAAATACACAAATGATTTATTAGATTAAAAATTAACAAAAATAACAAAATACGCAAGTAGTAAGGAATATTTGTTTTCTAAATGGAAATTGAATTTTTGAAAGAAAAAAAGTATCATCATTCTAAATTCTCGTGACTCCTTTTTTCAGTTATCATATACCTAATAAAAAAATAAAAAAATATTTAATAAGACAATATTTTTTCAGCTTGAGACTTTTTCATGTTTTACTCTATAATATGTCCGCTAGTGTGGACAGATAAAACGTAGATTTGGAAATAAAATGATCCTGTAAAATTCATTATATGTATAACTAAAAAAAAATTAGAAGCCTTTTAATTTATTTGATTATTATAGGTTATAGATATTTAAAAATAAAAAAAATTACGTAATTTTTTTGTCTTAATGAAACAATATGATTTTCTTTTTCTGATCAAAATATGTTTACTTAAATAGTTGAGTGATTGAAATGAACATTTTTTGATAGAATTGATAGAACAAATAAATGTCAAAAATATTTATTTGTTGCCTCCGATTGCTCAAATAAAAAGAGTTATATGTACATATATACTTTGATTGTTGCAGCCCTTAGAAGCAGCAACCTCGTGATATTCCTGCTGGTACGATTAAGCAGTATGGTAGTTGCTGTGCTGACCTTCTGGTATGGCTTGGCGCAGGAGGACAACGCACCACCCACTGTGCGCTTCAGTGCCCTTTTCACCATCGGGGCTCTTCAGGTGAGATATACTGCATATTATTATTCAGATACAAATCTTGCATTTGTTGTTTGTATTTTAAATTTAATTTTGTTATGTTTGGTGATTGTTTTCAACTGTTATAGTTGCTGTAATTTTTTTATTATCACAAATTTTAATTTGCTGTCTCCAGTCTCTATGGACTGGTTAGTTATGCCCATAACCATACGAGTGACGTGATCTTAGGTGTCTTGATCGAAGGCAACCGATGTAAAATTGGTAATAATAAAAAAATAGACATTAACTGAGTCAAATTCAATCTTTATATGAATGTCTGAACTCTTCACCTAAACACTATGCATCTTCAAATAACGATTGTGCAATCTGTTGTTCTAGACATACCTGATCTTCAAGTTCATCACCCAGCAGTTAGCTCTCCTGAGAGAAAAGAATGCTGCTCAGACCGTACAGTTAACGAAAGCCAAGATTAACAAGAAGGAAAAACCCAAAAAGGAAAAAGGTATGTTATTAACTATGGATTGTTTGATCTAATCTGGATGTTTAGAATACTTGAATCCTATTATTGATCGCTATTTATAAAATATTTAGGTCAGTTACAAAAAAATTGAGCATGAATTTATCATTTGCTTTTATATCCGTAACATATTTAAACTTAATGTTAAATTGATATCAGTCCCCAAAAATATATTTCTTATATAGGTCTTGCACTAAAAAATAATAATCACGAGGAAAAGGAAGAGTAAAAAGTCATTGATTTACTAGTGTTTGTTAAGTCCGGTCAAGAATAATTGGAAAATGTTGTTAATGGGTAGGTTACTATCTTTCCTGCATTATGGTGCTGGGATTCACGAGTGTTTTGTTTTGTGCCAACAGCGAAGCGCGCTGTAGAAGAGTCGGACCTGCCCGAAGCAGACCAGAACACGAACGAGAACCTGAGGTCCCGAGCGTCCAAGGCTAAATAACTGCGTGCCATTCCGCCCGGCCGCCTGCAAGTCACCGACACTGACTGAGCGCGGTGGTCTCTTGTTATTGTATGGTTGTTGTAGTAAGTGAAGTTGCGCGGAGACATTTCTTGTATGGATGTAAATATTCGGATGTAAACTAAAAATTGTGATTGAAAGCTATTTTGTGGGCGTCTCTTTTTATTCCGATTCATATTTACGGTAAGATCGACATTAAAATTATATTTTTTATTTTCGTATGTCCATACCCCTCATTGTAGGTTATAAAGAATATATTTTTTTATTACCGCAATATACAACACAACATGACGTATTTATAACTTTCTCTACTACGAAATTAGGTTTAATGTTCTACTAAATATATACATATATTTCGACGTCCGTATTATGCAAATTTCTATAGATGACTGTCAAAAAAGAGTAGAAAATAATTGAGGATGCGGATGTAGTTTTTATCGCAACTTTACGGCCAAAATTATACGTTCTTGAATTTAAATACTCAAATTAACTATTACCTTAAAATAGTCACAATACACTCAAACGGCTTTCAAATTCTAATGGTGATGATACAATGATAACTTAATTTGGTGTTATCATTGTGAATATTGATTGTAGCTCCAATTTGTTTGATTTCTACTCTTTTTCGATAGACTACATGATTGCCAACTGTTTAATGAAATATTTCTATCAGATGAATGTTGTGCAAGCATACTCATATCAGATGAATTTATGTCTAATGATTCTATTATTATGGTCGAGTTCTGTCTTCTTTAGGAGATGTAAATGGTGTTAAACACAATATAAATGGTTTCTTCCACTTTTGTTAAATTATATATTATATGTTCAATGTTGCAATAGTATCAATGTTGTATGTCAATTTTACTTATTATATGATTATATTATATATATTAAATAAACAATTTTATAATAATCATCTTCTTATTTTTCCTTCACATTTGAAAAAAATATTTTTTATTATCATCATGTTGGTAGAGTGCTAAAAATGAGGTAAAAATAACGTTTATAGTCTATTCAACATTGTAATGTTATGGCCAACTTCGACCTTTGGAGCTGCTTATGAAAATGTATTAAGTACATAAATAACATTGCTAGGCTAACAAATATTCTTATATCGATGCTGAAAAAAAATACAAAACGAAATATGGGAGCTAAAGCATTTTAAAGATGGATGCCGTGTCGACTAGAGATGGCGCTATTGTAAAAATCCTTGGCTGTCAAATTGGGTTTTATAGTGGCGCCATCTATGGTCGGCATAATACTACACATTCTGACATTTTGTTTATAAATTGGAAAAAGGTTTATAGTTTAAATAGATATTGTTTTTTGTAAATCTGCCCATGAACATTACCAGTATTTATGTATAATGTTGCATAAAATACCAAAATATACAAATCACCAGGCATGAATATCCAATCAAAACATTCTGTGATAAAAAAGTTGGACTAAGGCTTTCCTTTCCTGCCGCATTTTTTGTGTATACTGAAACATTGTAAAAAATCCCTTAAAATAAGAAGAAAGTCTCCCATCTCCATTGACGAAAAAATTTTAAACCTGAAAATTTATAAATATTGTGTGAGCAGATAACCTTTTCTTTATCGATTAAATATTATGTAAAAGTCTGACCTTTAAGAGACGCGGCTGACAAGGAGGCAAGGGCTGGGAAACGAACCCGGGACCTCAAGTTAGGTAGTCAAGTATCCCAACCACAAAATTACTACAAAGGTAGAGATATTATACAGACCTATTTCTCCTATCAATATTGATATCAAGATCACAGAGTTTCAAAAATGTATAATGAAAAGTTAAAAGTAACACAGATAATAATAATAATAAAACCCTTGTCCGCACCCCAATGGTGCATAGGGCACTGCGTCATATAAACGCTGTGTTATCTTGATCGTTTTACACATGAAGGAAAGGTGATCAGCTCTCCGCTTCAGGTACCAGTCCAGGGTAATATTGAATAAATATTACAGTGATAAATTACTTGTATTTATTTTACCCCCCTTGGAAATCGAACCTGGGACCTCCAGAACGGTAGCCGAGCGTGCTGACCATTACACTACGGAGGCGGACAACACTGATAATACAAGTCAAAAAATTTTTTCCTTCCACAAGTTTATAAATTATTTCAAAAAGTATACGAACAGATTCATTGATGCGCTCAATTTCTTCTCCATTTTAAATTATTTTAAATTCAATTTTACGAATATGTACGTTTTAAATAGTCATCCATAATATTTAATTTGTTGGAAGCATTTTTAAGTGGGATGAAAATATAAAGTTCGTACAAAAATGTAAGATAATTATAAAAAAAATGTAATTCGAAAAGAACATAATTCGACTTTTAAATTTCTTTGAAAAAATCAGAATCCAAACAAAATTTCAACCGTATTTTTGCTAAAATGTCGAATGTCGTTTTTATTAGTATCAAGTACAAAAAGCTAAATTTTGACTCAATGTCATAAGAAATGTCAATAGATTACAAGTTATGGTTGTTTTTATTCTAAACTCCGAGCAAAGTAATAAATAAAGGATTGCGTTTTGATCAGTTAGCTTTTAGGTGCACAATTTTTTTTTTGGCGACGAAGTAGAATGATTGCTTAAAAATAGATCATTTTGAACCGTTTATGCAATGGGCAAATAATGGTATAAGTATAAACCGACACAGAAGACCGCTTTATTGTTACCGATCTAGAATCCAATCAGAATACAGTTAGGTAAAATGTTCCATCCAGTATAATTTGTACCCAAAACCATGTCTACTCCTATTTTATAGTTTGTAGTGCGCTTCGAGTGAATGCTACGGTAAAATACTGGTTAAACTGTTCAATCTACCGGGTGCCCTAATTTGTGTGACTCTTGACTAATAAGTAATCAGGTATTACATTATGTACGTAGGTTCATACATTCATATTATGTGTATACCTGCCAGGGTTATCAACCGTTATCTTTTTTTTCCCGGCAAATACCCTTTTAAGCTTTCAAATACGTATACGTCAGTCGAAATGTTTAAATATTGACACAAATCGGTAGAAAGTTCGATTTTTGTAATACATTATGTGTTTCAAGCTATGGAAAAATATTTTATTACAAGTGAAACAGGGTATCGATGTCCTCTATTATACAAAATGCGAACTTTAAAAAAATATGTGTTATATACATTTTAACTTATGGGTCTTAATTGATCAAAAACCAATGAAATTACTAACAAATATTAATTATTTCTTTAAAAGCTCCCACGCGTATCTTTTCCGAGAACAACGTGTGTTGTATCACCTACGTCACACCAAAATTCTTCCTAGAATTTCGCGGCACACCATAAGCTAAAAATATAGACCATTGAAAAATTATTTAGTTATAATTATTTTATAATTTGAAAAAAAGCCAAAGTTATGAAAAATAATATGTCATTGTGTGTTAACACACATTGACAAATTATTTTTGTATTTAAATACATAATGAAAAATTATGAAATGTCAAATACATTGAATTTGACTGCGGCACAACTGAATCCTGCTCACGGCACATCAGTGTGCCACGGCACATCGGTTACGGAGCACTGCATTAGAAAACGTGCTGGAAAATTGTTGTTTTTATAATGATAAATATTAAAACAGATAACACAAAACATTATTTGAAATAAAATTGTGGGCGTAATGCGGTTTACTAGTTTTTTTTGGGAATATCTCAAAGGCTAATAATCTTTTTTTAAGAGAAAAAATTGTGTTTTGTTATTTACAAAAAAAAAACTTCACACCATTTTTGTGAGCGTAATCGGCTCATTATTAAAAATAGACATCAAATTGTGGTAGAGTGGGTTCGAACCCAGAAACTCTGACTCAAGAGACTGCGACACTAACCACGGGACCACAACCCGACATTTTTTTCATCATTTATTAAGGTTAATTGAATAAAAAAAGGTATTTTGGCGAATTAAACAAAGTTGCCGTTAGATCGTATTGACAACCAAATTCATATCGAATAACTCAATTTATTTTATTAAGCGTATTCCGAATAAAATTTTATTCAACATATTCCTGTCCGCCTCCGTAATGTAATGGTCAGCATGCTCAACTACTGTACTGGAGGTCCCGGGTTCGATCCCCAGGGGGGTCAAATAAATATAAGTGATTTTTTCACTGTAATATTTATTCAATACTACCCTGGACTGGTACCTGAAGCGGAGGGCTGATCACCTTTCCTTCATGTGTTAAGGATCAAGATAACACTGCGTTTATATGACGCAGTGCCCTATGCACCAGCGGGTGTGTATGAGGGTTTGAAGAAGCATATTCCATTGATAGCTACTCAAACAAGTACGTGCGGCAAATGCATATTTATCTCACTTGCACCTGGTGAAATGTCTCCTTAGATGCAAAGTACCTTAATTTTAAGATATGTACCTACAAACAAAATCAAATTGCAGTATATAATTTACTTTTTGACGCAAAAAAAAATTGTAACACGTCTTACTCGTTTCACAATTGAGGTTTAAGGATTAATCTGTCTAATATCGTAGCGTTCATGTTGCGTAATTTTTTTTTTTTTTGTAACAATAGTTTGGGCTGGAGGACGATTGTCCCATTCATCCTCTGTCCCACTCATGGGCACTCTCCCCTACAAGCCTAATCTATTTACTGCGACGATTTATTTATTTCGACGAATTAATCTTTTCGAGAAATGTTAACATCTTGTGTATTCTGATAACGTGATTAAAATGTCCCCGGGTGTTTGGAATTCATTACTCTTTAGTGACCACCGAACAACGCTTTGTTTACTAAATCCTCACCGTAGCGAGAATTTATCGAGCGTCTCCAAACCACAATGCAGAGGTTTACAATAATTTAGAAGAATTCCTCAAATTTTAATGAAACTGGCAATCATATTAACGATAGTAAAGCCAAGCTATTTCCATTTTATATTCGTACAAATAAAAACTGACAATAAAAAAACTTGACTTGTTAATTTTGTGTAAAACATTTTCTAAAGTTTTTAATATTTGAATTTTACTTATATTAACTAATAAGTGTTAAAATAAAAAATGAAAATATTTGTATAACTGAAGTTAATACAAAGTTAGCACAATTTTCTTTTTCTTTTTTTCTTTTAACCCTTATTGAAACCAATAATGAATAGGGCACTGCATCGTATATAGATGTAATATATCTTGACCTTCAAATACATAAAAGAAAGATAACCAACTCTGCGATTCAGTTACTAGTAAAGGGTAATATAAAATAAATATTGGAGTGAAAAATCCCTTAATCAATTTATAAAAAAAATAAATTATTTTGATCCCCCTGGGAATCGTACCCGGGCCCTTCAGCACCGTAGCCAAATCTTAACTTAACTGCAAAGAAATCAATAAAGCCGAATTAAAAAAGTGTTTATTACTTACACAGACACATATTTCAACACATGCATACACATATTAATAATTATTATAATATTACCATATATATGTATATGGTAAAGCAACGAGTTATGACGTCATATCATGCAAATGTGAGAACTTGTTAATAATTTCAATTTGAAAAATAAATAAAATTATCTTATTCTTGACAACACTAAAATTGCCATATTTATTTAGTGATAATATATGTTTACGTATATATATTTCCAATATCTGTAAAGTACGTTCTCAGTCGATAGCAAGTCATAAAAAATCATATTTTTTTTTTACTACATATGTTTTAAAGGAAAAAAAAGCGGACTTGCAAAATGTTTTGGACGGGTTCTAAATCTATTCTCACCTCAGTTTATAAAATGTACGTATTTAATGCAGGTGTTTTAAAAACCATGAATAATCGGGCATAGATTACATCCGGAAATTTTACGTAATCAAAATTATGTAGTGAAGATAATTCTAACATTATTATCACTAGACTTCTACGAATATATATAATATTTTTGGTATAATATTATCAACCTGGTTTCTAATACTTTTTGTCAGAACATTAAATATGCATTTTTTTAATGTTTTTTTTTTACCGTATAGAAGTAAAGTTGAATATCTACACTGCGTAGTTAAATGAATAAATTTAGCAAGGAATCCCCTCAGCCATAAACATCAATTTCATATGGAAGTATGTTGTAACTGTGTAGTGTAGACAACTTTAACTTTACGTCTGAACTTTTTAAGTAATTTTCATGAAAGTTTTCCTTCTAAAATCACGCACGTAGCCCATGATATATACTCAAGGTTTTCGGGAAGAAAAAGATCGCCAAATCTCATATTACTTTTCCAAAACATGTTGTTCTTTGCCAATAGCGGTGATAATAAAATACGCAATAATGGCAGATATTTGGTTTTTAGTACCAGCTTGCCCTTGAATCTATAGGTTAATTACGCGATACGGAGGATAGCTGAAACAAAATAGCAAAAAAAATCAGATTGTCACCTGAACTCGATTCTGAACCACGGCTGACGGTCGCAACGGGCGATGACAGGGCTCGAGCTGCTTTATAAAATTCTGGCCACGGGCAGTAGTAGCAGGCTTTCGTGAGGTAGCCATAGCCGCGTACCCTGTGCAATGTTTACGAATCTCTTCTCCGTATAAAAACAGATCGGATTCGATCCGAGCAGCAGTCCATCATGGCACGTCTCGCGGTGATGTTAGTGCCTCTGGCCTTCGCGCTCATAGCGGCAGGTGCGTATTTACCATTTTCATTTTACCCGATATTCTATGTGTCTACACCGCGTAACCGACTAACTTGACTAATTCATTGTGCCGCGTCGTGCTGCCTTCTGCACGTAAATGCTCCGTATAATCAGGTTCTTCTCTATCGTCAAAGATCAAGGCTGTTAATACAATTATTTCTGATCATCCGTTTATAAAAACAATTAATTACTCTTTGAAATAAGAACAAAATTACATTATGTACAGAAAATATTATAGGAAAATACGTATAATATGTGTTGGTACAGAATCCTTCATAATTTGCTTTATGTAAGAAAGAAAAATCGAACATTAAAAACTTTAAGGCCTAGCATACGTTAAATCGCAACTTAATTTCCTTTAAACCCAATTAACATTTGATGCAATAGAATTTTTCTCAATATTTATTTAAAAAAAAGTATGTTCTAATAAAAATCGGGCATGAAGTGACGACCGGCTCTCAGGGCAGCCGGACGCTTAATGAATTATATTTTTACGAGTAAGGCCTTAATTACTTTGAAACTTTTATTTTCAACGACTTTGGCATTCCGAAACCGGTTGTCAACCAGTATTGTCAGGAAGTTAATGATACCGAAAAGGAAATTTAAGAACTTTTTTTAATGAATAATAGTAATGATTAAAGTATGTACACTAGCTAGTTAAAATGCTATCGTTTTTACCATAATTACAGCCCAAAGTCTTTCATAAAATCATCCTCAAAAAGTTTTAGAAAATTATCGTTTTAAAAACAGTTTTTGAATACAGATAAATACATTAAAAAATCTTTATTCTTAGAAGTAATCATTAAATGCTAATAAATAAACTTGACTCAATCTTCAAGTCGTGTACAAACAACGTCATTATTTTGTTATTTGAGTGTTTGACACCTCACTGATATTAGTAAATAAGTGACTCAATGAATCTTAGTAGCTACATATGTTTTTAATAATCAAAACACTCGTGTTTTGATTACTTAAAACATACATATTTTAACACAATAGCTGGATAAATCCAGTTTAAGAGAAGGGTTTACTATTAAGTAATTTATATTAAGATAATATATTATAGACATATTAACAGAGACGATATACCTATTTTGGTAAAGGAATATGGAAGTCTGGGGATTTACAGGGCTTGAGACCTTTTATCGGCTGCTGAGTCGTTTATACCATTTAAAAATTAGTAATAGGTTTTGAGTGCAATTTGAAAGCACCTTGCGATGCATATGCAATCTGGATTGATAATTTCATTATCATAGCCATTATCTCGGTAGTGTAATTGCAAAGGGGTATATCTGTCAAATTTTTCATTTTCTAAGTTTGTTCCACAAAATATCAAATAGTGTTTTCCATAATCTGGCAAAAGGATATAGCTGTAGTTACAATACTTATTTAGTTTTATTTAAAAAATGTACATATGAAAATACATAAAACAAATGAGTTGTTTGATTTCACAAGTTTGTTTTTGCTCTCCTGTAAAATTTGGTCTGAGACAGATATACCCCTTTGCCTTTACACTACCGATCTGTACCCAGTAGTGCATAGGGCACTGCATGAAATGTAAATTTAACTCCATTATTAAACACAGTGATCAGTCTTGCGCTTAGGGTAGTACCCTAAGGTATTATTAAATAGATATTAGAATGGAAAGCCTCTAATATTTATTTTGACCCCCCTTGGGAGTAATACCCGTATTCTCAAGCATGTTCGCCTCCTAAGTGTATTGGTTAGCGCGTTTCTGTTTCCAATATACTTACAATATTTTTGGGTAAGCTTCATTCTTTGTGCATATATACTGAATTTATTCCACGAGGGATTGTTAGTCGTCCATATTCCTTTCTCAAATAAACTTAGTTTCTCTTTTATATCTTTTGAGAAATTTACAAATAAAAATACTGAAACAAGAGTTTTTACTCAGTATAGGCAGTAGGGTTGGGTAAGGATAAGGCATAGTAGGCACTAATCCTGTTTCTATATGGAAGGCGAGTAATCCAGGATAGGCACTGTTTTTCTGCCTATGTAGAATTCAAGCCTCTGCATATAGTAATATAAAAATAAAATATATATTTTTACATTAATTTCTCTAGCTTGTAACAAAAAAACAATTTACAACAAAATGGTTACTTACCAAAGTAATTATTTACAAAAAAAAACATTCTTATAATATGATTCATTTGATAATAATAAAAAATTCAAGGTCTTTTAGTTTTAACTGACGCGTAAATGATGTATTCTTTATATCATTAAAACATTGAGTACCTCCTTAAAAATGATAATGCATGAGTTTTTTTGTATAAGGATTTAATTATTGGTTATAAAATTTAAATACTTATTTATGTCAACTTATGTACTTCTATGAATTTGTTTGTAAACAATCGTGACTAGGAAGGAGGTACCTACTTGTTTCAAGTATTTATCATAGAAATATGAATATATGGCATAATTACTATGTATTTATTGTATGTTAGTATTTTAAATAACACTTACATATTATTGTCATAAAAACAAGTTTTTTTGGTCTTGTTTCATATTCTCGGTTTTATATCATATCCTCAGTTGTTCGTACATGATCAGATTCTTGTTTGGTTGGAAGATATTGCTTCTTGGCAATAAGCCCGTTAATGTAGGTACATAATTCTTTTCTGCACATGAAGTTTAAAAAATAAATATTATTCTATTTCAAAATGATGTTTTTCGCACGTAGAAACGGTAGTGTTAAATATACAATAAAAATGACAAAATCTTTTAGTTTGATTTATTTCATTTATTTATTTATTTATTTAAACTTCATGTAAAGAAAATAAATAAGTACATTGGCGGGCTAATTGCTAAAAAGCAATATCCTCTAACCAACCAAAATATTAAATTTTTCAATTAAATTCGTTAAGTATTTACATTTTTACTTAAATTGTTATCGAACTTAATTAAGGGTATTAAAAAAAAACATATTAAAAAATTATGTAGGGTGTAGGAATATTAAAGTTAAAACCCTTATCATCACTTAATGTGAATAGAGCACTGCATCATATCGACGCAGTATTATCTGGATTGTGAAAGCGAGGTGATCAGTCCTTAAACCTTAGTTACCAGTTCAGGGTGATATAAAGAGAAAATTAGCAAATGACAGTCAGGTTATACATATCGCTCACTCATTTTAATAACGTTATATATAAAAAAACTTGATTTTTCAGGAGATCATTTTTAAAATTTAAGAATATAATAAAATGTATTTAAAATAAATATCAAGCCAATTATTGAACTTTTTACCGTGCAACAGATCTTTTTAGGTAAAACCTGAAGATTTTTTCTCCATTTGAAAAATATTTAGAATATTAAAAAAAATATATATATTTTCTTCAAAATACAAAAACAACACTTTATGCCCTGTAGCGGGTAAATATTAAGTTTAAAATATGCCGCTTTTGCTGGGATATATTACATTTTCTGGGCATCCCGAAAACATGCACAACTGAAAATTGACGATTTTTGATACATGACGTTGTTGAAAGGAGTTAGTGATATGTTAGATTGATCACTATTTACGTATTTACTACTTCTTTACTTTACAACGACGCCAAGACACGCGTCGCGACGCCAAGACACGTGTCGCGACGCCAACGCCGATGCATGCAAGTGAATATACGAGTATATAATTAATTGTAACGTGCATATTCGTGTTAACAATGAATGTGTTTTAATATAAATTATAAATAAATTATAACGTGTATCAACAAAGATTGTGATTTTTTATGCGGATCTTTAGATATACATAATTGTAATGTAAGTGGGGTCAAAAATAATTATTCTTTACGCAGTTCTTCATTATAAATAATCCTATTTCACTCCTCAGTGAATAATTATTATTTTTTTAATTGGGGTAGGAATTATTTTATTTTTATTTTATTTTTTACTTTGCCGCATAAATGGTGAATTGAGAATTTAAAGTAGATACTGGCTTTGTGTTGGGATATATGAATTGAATTTGTGATAAAACTTAATTTATTCTGTAATCACATTAAATTCAGGATTAAATGATGAGGGTTTTCCATTAAGGACGTGACTGGACTGGTTTGATTCGTTAGTTCAGTGGTCGCCAACTTTTTTGAGAAATGGGCAGGATAGATTTAAAAACAAAACCTTGGGAGCCGGATGACAAATATTTTTTTATTCCGATGAGAATCAAATTTAAAAAAAAAAGTGCTTATTTTAAAATATGAAAAATATTTATTTTGATTAAAGAATATCTAATTTAAGCTAGCGAATAATTAAAATAAAGGAATAAATTAATAAAGTTATAATAAAGGTTTTCCAATCATCAAATTGATTTCTTTGCGTAGATTGTATGAATGTTATTTTACAACATTTTGAGTGTGTCCAAATACTTGTTCATAAATCTAGATTATCTCCAATTATAGGAGTAATTTTTTATATTATTTTTTGACATCTCATCAAAGATGAAGAAGAATATGGAAGTATGGGCATTTACTGGGCTGACGACTATCACAGGCTGGTTTCGTCAGCCTCGTAAATGCCCAGACTTCCATATTCTTCTTCATCTTTGATGAGATGTCAAAAAATAATGTTATTTAATATATTTTGAGTTAAAAATAAAACATTTAAGAGAAATACTCACGTGTATGTATGTATACATACCTACAGATAAAACATTATGCAGATTAAAAAGTAATAACGGAACAATAAAGGCATTCCAAGAATTTAATTTATTTCTGATGTTATTTCAGTTTCACAAATCATATGATGTGAACAGATATTGTCCAAATTAAAATATATAAATTTCACATACTCTTACGTGTTACCTGTGATAAGTGCGAAGTTTGCGTTTTTTTTTTGACGAAATTATTCATTTGTAATTCTATAAAATTAAAATATTTATCTTTTAAATATTATTTATTTTTTATTTATTTAATTATTTTTTTTCCTTTATTAATGGTTTATAAAAATTGGAATTTTTGGAGGTCCGGATTAAAATCTTTGCCGCCCATATGTTGGTGACTACTGCGTTAGTAAATTATCATATTCAGTATACCGGGTATTTCTAGTTTGCGATTGTCGTTTTCTTAGCATAAAATAATAGTTAGTAGAAAACGACAAATAAAAAAAACTTAATCTTGAATATATATTACATATTAATACTTGACTATGGAGATTTTTGTTAGCATGAAATTATTTTTGTGCTTCAAAAGTGATTATAATACATTACTTTAATAATGTTTTAAACTAGTAAATTTGGAAAGGAATGAAGTTTTGAGATAGGCACGACTTTCATCTTGCCTAACTATAGATTAACTTAATAATGACAACATTTTGAGTGTGTCCAAATACTTGTTCAAAAATCAAAATTATTTCCAATAAGGAGATATTTTTTATATTATTTTTTGGCATCTCAACGTAGATCAGAGGTTCCCAACTCCAACCATGGCGCCCGATTCGTGTGTGCCTGCCGCTATTCGATAGAGACCGAATTTTTCATAAACATTAATTTAAAATGTGAATTATTTTTATTTAATTGTTAGCTTAATTTTTTTAGTGCTTAGGTTGATTAAATCCGTTTGTATGTTTGCGATATTGTATGTATGAGTGGTTCCTTTGCTGACAGTACTGAAAAGTAAGTCGATTAAAAATAGGTGGCACCCGCTACCTAACCGATACTTTAGAATGTGCTCTGGAGTACAAACAGGTTGGGAACCCCTGAAATAGATGTAGAAGAATATAGAAGTCCGGGCATTTACAGGGCTTACAGCCGTCATAAGCTGGTTTAAGTGATCACTTTACACACGTGTAACATTCACCAATTCTACCCATGATTGACAACCACATTACTCAAATTCTTTGAACTTCTACATATGTATATTGTTCAAATGTTGAAATGTCGCAAAATAAGATTAACTTAATATTGCATCAATTTGTTACGGTGACCTATGCGCCATTGAATACGGTAAGAAGAATTAATTGTAAAGTTTTTGATGTAGGCAAAATAAGTGCATCGTATAAAATCAGTTCTCAAAAAACGAAGCGGACAATTAAAAATTTATCACATTACGATGCGATTATCGGTATAATATATATAAATCAAATATGGTGACAATATCAATTATTAAATATACATAAGTATATTTTTTTTTTACAAAATACATTTTTAAATATTACAAAATAGTTGGTAAATATACAAAACATTTCAAATATAACGTTTCTACCTCTCTAATATAGTAGATACTTGCGTTTAGAGAGAGAGTTTGCTTTACATTTTTTTTAAACATAGTTAAATAAACAAAGTAAATTATAAATAAAATTAAAAATAACAAAAGAAAAATTGAAAATTAAAAAAAATATTCCTCGGTATGGAGTCTAGGTAGGGATGAGTTGTATATGTTTTTACTTTATTTTATACCAATCTAATAACATGTTATTTAAAAAAAACATATGATTGTACCACAAAGTTATCGATGCTTTTAATATACAAAATATTTTATTTTAAATGTTAATTGCATCTTGCTTTTGAGAGCTGCTCGTTCGTTTTGATGAGATCAAACGAAGTATAAAAAAAAACATTCCACGCTACTTACGTTCAGTTCGTAAACTACAAAAAAATAAACCAAAAATAACGATTTGTTGTCGGTCAACCGTAAGAATTTTGTTGTTACTAAATTTAAGTCACGTAGTTGTAATTTAGCCAAAATAAACACATGTATATGATGGCCTAAATCGGGATCCAGACATTCTTCAGCTATTTTTTAAAGTAGTTAACTGTTATTTCAGATTGAATTCGGAATAATAGTAGGCAATTTGAAGTTGCTGCATTCAGAATCTGTACGCGCACGTACACACATATACTGATCTTAACGCACTTAAAGAAAACATACTACCTTATTATATTGCATGTATGGAGGTTAATAGTAATAAATATTAAACAAAAATTATTTCATGATGATAGTTTGAGGAAGTTATAGGAGATGGTGTACGAAAAAGGAGTTATGAAGGAAGATGGATCATCTAAGAAGTGGAAATGCTTTTATGGCGGTTTAAGTTATTAATTTAATAAACTTCTTGTGCATAATCAACGTACATTTCTTCATCTATCTTACTTAGAAATTAAATATTGATATTTTAAACCTACAAATGTATATTTAAACCTGGTTTTTATTTTATTACTACAATCAATAAGTATGACATAGTCATGATATAAAAAAGCGTGTTCGTCCATAGACGCCTGACATAAAGAAAATGTTTATAATAGATAATATCACTATAAAAAAAATATTTTTAGGAAATACAAATTTTCCGGATTTTTTTTCGACGTCGATGGAAATAGACTTCTGTCAAGGTTTTAATATAAAATTTATGTTGCCATATTCTCGGGTACGTCTCAAACCGGTAGACATAAAAATCTCGGTGAGTGGTTACATACTAATATTACTAACATTTTATGTTGCCAATCTATACACGTTTAAATATATGTTTTATTTGTATGACACAGAGACGGCCTACTATGTGCCCAAGTCCTTCTACGTGATCGACCAGTCGGGAGCGGTGTCCGCCCCCGTGATGCTGCTGGGCGGCCGCTCCCTGCTGCGAGCCAGACGCGCCGCCCTGCCCGGTGTGTCAGCGGCTTCTTCCTCGTCATCCAGCTCGTCTAGCGCGGGTGGCTTCGGACAAAGCTTCAGCT
The DNA here is from genome assembly GCF_059751285.1 of Brachycentrus maculatus. NCBI lineage: Eukaryota > Metazoa > Arthropoda > Insecta > Trichoptera > Brachycentridae > Brachycentrus > Brachycentrus maculatus. Next base: position 2,530,183 of record NW_028280950.1, read on the forward strand.
CCAGCAGCAGCAACAGCAGTGAGTACCGGCTCCAACTATTATAAATTTTATAGTTCAAGTTGATATGAAACATCTATCGTTCCTTTTCATTTGAAGGAAGATGGAAGTCTGAGCATTTCTAGTACACAACTATAATACACGATTTACACACAACGAAGTTTTGATAGTCCCAAGAATTAACAAAGTTGAACACTGCAATACGAGTATATCGTTCCAAACATTTTTAATTTGTCGCTGACGGAGGTTAGATTTCAAAATAAAATATGGAACAAAGGCAAAATAAAGGAATGGGTTAGTTCTATGACAATTGTAAAATAGTTTATATTCTTAATTTTTTCTCTCTTTTTTGTGTGTATATTAGGTTAAAATGGATAAAAACAATAAAAAATGTATTTAAAATAAACTTCACCGACAAGACACACAAGGTGGCTGGGTTGGTCTCTGAATTTTTTTTTTAAAATTTGTTTATAATTGTTCTTTAAATAAATGTACTATTTAAGTAAATTTTAAAAAATCCAGGGCTTATTTATACTTATAACTTTGCAGGAACTTTACACATGATTCATTTCAAGTTGAGACACATTTAAATTGACATCTCATCCGTAGGATGAATAGTCCAGTGTCTGATTATCGTATTTATGAATTTGATTTGTTCATATTTATGAACAAATAAAACTCTAGTCTACTTAAACCTATAAAGGTTTGCATTTATTAAAATTTGCATTAGCAAAGAACAGTAAGTGGAAAGTGACGAGTAGGACGAAGAAGAATGTCGCGGTAGAGTATTGGTAAGTGGACGGGTAGAAAACTGCTATTCCACGTCGACAGGGACATAGGCCAAAATGTCATGATGGATGTGAGAAAAGAAAAATATATATTTAGAAATTTGGATGAAGATTGAAAATGAATATTTTAAATTAATCTTTGAGTAAAAATAAAGATTATAATTATTGCATTATTCACTTTTCTTTATGTTACTGTAAACTCTGAATTGATATTTATCATTATGAGCAAAAAATATTGATTTTTTTTTGCATAAATTCGCAATTTATAAACATAAAACATTAATTTTTCATTATTAATTCAATTACCGAGATTTATGTTAATTATTGGTTGGTTTAATCTAAAGTAGTATTTTTATTGCGATAGTTTCCTGCTAAAGATAAAATACTATCATTTGTTTTAAAATGCACCGCGCCCCAACGCCATCCACCATAATTACGCCTGTCTACAGTGGAAATTGAGTTAGCAAATGTTGCACCCATTGATTTTCTTCAATATTAATGTAAATAAAAATAAATTGATGACTTATCCATAGAATATTAATGAATGCTGAAGTATGAAGCTTGGACTATTAGTTCCAGAAATATCTTATGCTAAATATGATACTTGAAATGGAATTTTTAATCGACTAATAAAAGTTTATTTTTACTATAAATATATACAAAAATGTTGTTTTTATTCCTACTAGATGCTGGATTCGGCTACCAGTCACGACCAGATCACTCCTATACACCAGGATACAATGGACCCCAGACAAATATTCACGCCAATCCACACGTCGTGGAAGCTACGTGAGTTACTCAAATGATTTTTTGAAATGGCATATAAATTATATATTCATTAATAAAATATCAGGTTCGTAAATTATCATAAACGTATAATGTTAAATACAATGTCAATTTTCAATTTAGATTCACTTCGTAAATACCACTTTTTCTTCAAATCGTTTGTGATGACGTTATGATGAAATCTGATGCGAAATACCTCGAAACATGTGTCACAATATATTTTAAGAAAAAGTGGTATTAACCAAGTAAAACATAAATTACCAATATTACCACAAAGTGACTACCGAATCAATTTATGAAATTACAATGAAAATAATATACATGGTAACTCTGTTCTTTTTCTGAAAAACAGAAAAACGAACAAGCTTTTATTATTTAAGAATTATTAATTAAAGAGTATATTTCAAGTATTTTTTTATTCGTGAGATTATTTTATAAGAAGGGCTGAAATAATTTTGATTCAATTGGCATTACGTTGTTTTTGAGATAAAACATTTTTTGGTCCCTATAATGCTTCTTGAAATTTTGATCACTGTGGATTTACATAACAAAAACTGTGGTTTTTAGTTTGCTTGAAAAAATATAAATGCATCGAATACTAGGGGTATCAAAATACATTAAATAAAAATTATTAATTTTATTACATTTATTTTACCTGCGTAATATATAAAAGCATTTACATCATCTTTGAGATCACCATTCATGTAGAGGTTAGTAATTTTTTGTTTGGTGAGAATCGTGAGATGTTCATTGGTCTATACAAGATCATCGTTGAGGTCATAACTGCCAATGACGTGTATCCTGGGTTAAGATCAAACATGCAATAAAATAAATATATGGAAGTTGTTGAAATAATATAAACGTTTACATTTTATTCGAGATACATTGAAGAATTATAGCGAAAATATATTGATTTTTTTGTTTGGTAAAAATCTATTCATAAGTAGAGCGAAAACTTTGTTATTCCTGCACATCTGTTATATATCGGTAACAATTGTTATTCCGATTACCGAAAATTAACATGAAAAGGGTAAAATAGTTACCGGCCCCCTGGAAAATGATCATTTATAGTATATGATCTCCCATTATGAAGTTATGGTGACGACTTTCCAAGTAGGTAGTAGCTAGATTCGTAAATTCTCACATATTAATAAAAATAACTGCATTGCATGTTCTAAACATGGGTTGGTTCAAAAATTATTATTGTCTATTTCAAAATAATAGTAAAACAAAATTCTTTATTCCCACAGATAACTACTCTACATAAAATAAATTAATTCCAGTGTACCGTAAAGTGAATTATACTCGAAGCGCAGTATTTATTGTAGGCACGTTGATTGACTATTGATGTATTTCGAGAATTTCGTGTGTCGAATATTTAATAAGGTATGTGCGAGTATGATAACATAATACAGTAGATGCGTACTTGGTACAAGACCTGAAATGTACCTACTTTAGGAAATAGCGGTATATTAAGGCGTGATACGGCGATTTTGTAAAATCGACTCGTTCTAAAAATACCGCATCCAGCATAGTACCAAGTCGATCAAATTACATTCATAATTGTATTTTTCAAACAATAATAATAACAATCATGATATTTATGGATTCGACATTTACTTTGTGGAATGACATGTTGATTATTTTTTAAAAATGAAACACCTAAATAAACCAGTTAATGAGTTTTATTTTTATATACGACTAGTTTCGAAAACTTACAGATGTTTTCATCTTCTGGTAAAAATTAAAACTGTTTTAATTTTTACCAGAAGATGAAAACATCTACAAGTTTTCGAAACTAGTCGTATATAAAAACAAAACTCATTAAGTGGTATATTCAAGTGTTGAATTTTTAAAAAATAATCGTGATAAGAGAATGTACTTTTTTAGATTGTGTAAAATTAATGGATTATAATAAAAATACAGTATATAAATTAAATATTATATATTTATAAAATACATTTTGTAAAATTTTTAAACGAAAAGTTTCTGAGATAAAAATGAAACTTGAAAAACTTGCAACAATTTTGTACATAAGGTTTTGAATGTTTTTAAACTTTATTTTTATTCGGGTTGAAACCTTATTTAAGATGCATTTTATGATTGTTGCCTACGTATAAAGTAAAATTTATTCAGTCATAAATAGCTCATTTTTGTGGTTGGTAACACATTTCAATATAGCATTTTTCAAGTGATTATGAATAATTTCAATGGCATGAGAGTGATTAAGAAATAAGATTTTATAGCCAGTATGCCTGCATCACATCATAGGTGCTCAATTTGTATGTTTTTATATGGAAGAATGATACGTTTCTGCAGACTAGATGAAGTATATTATTAAACATCATTTTTGTAGACACCTCTCGGTTTTACCGTATTTAGACAGAAGTTGCAACTATATAACTTACAAAAATAAAATAAACGTAAACTTCTAAGATTCCAATAAAAAACAATTTATATTTTTTATCGATCTGTTTTTATTTCTCAATAAAATTCACTGGGCGTTAGTTATTTCACGGTCAAGATCAGAGTTATAATGGGCCAGTGAACTTAGGAGATGAGAAATTTGGGTTTTTATAAAACCTTGTCGGAACTTTTCTTTTTAGACATCTAGCTTGAGAATAATAAAGTATACGAACAGTTACTTTTTTCAAGTTTTTTTCAAAACAGAACATCGGATATTAAAATAAATTGAAAAACTTACTTACCTAGGTTTTTTTGGGGGATAAAATAATGTTACCATCGAATTGATTTGATACTACATAATACATACAATATTCACATTTCACGTAAATACATAATAAAAAGTATGAAATAAGTAGTAAAAACAAATAATTTAGTATTTCCTGACCGCATAGAGCATGTAAAGGCAAGGTGATCAGATTCTTGGATCTAGCAGTGGAAAATTAATTTTAAAAAATTAAGGTGGAATAGTAGATAGGAAGAGGTTAAAAGTGGCAAAGAAATTTTATATCTACCTACTTTGATTAATAAAATCATTGAAAAATATTGCTTGAGTTTAATAAAAATATATGACATAAATATTAAGAAAAAAGTATGATTTCGGTAAAATTATACATCTATCTACATTTCCAAAAATCAAACGAATGCTTGCCGATTTGAAAATATGTTTGTACAAATTACAAATTATAAAATTTAACCTTAAAATATATGCACGAACATGCGATTTCTATTTAGCTAGGATATAGAAATGTCGAATTAGTTGTTAATATAAATAATATAAAAATGCAAACATCCATTGCGATTTTTACATATTTAATTAAAGGTTTTTGTAACCCCCTTTCCCGCATGTGTAATGTGCAGAGGATATTATCATATGATGATGATTTGTGAGAGTACATAAGTATTGTATTGGGCAACAGCTTGGCCATATTGAAGAAGAATGTTGGTTCAATTTGCCTAACTAGATGAAATTATTAATTCCTGTTTTATTTTTCAAGTATTTCATAGTTTTCTTTCAAAATAATGTGAGTACTTGCATTGCTTTGATCGTTTTCTGTTCTCAAATAAAATAAAGTAAAATGTCAATATAATATTAATAAGTTTACCAATAAATACATACATAATAGCATAGTTCGGCACGTTTAATCGTAATTCCTGCCAATTTCATGATTCGAATACAATCGCAGAGTTACACTAAATAAAACACAATAAACGATGTGAATCTAATGGCTGTATTTGTTACGTAAATTGTAATTTTTGTTTATTGAACTCCATCCGGTGTCCGAATAATTCAGGGTCCAACGCTTCTGAGCTTCCTTTACGGACGTACTGCTACAACGTAATATCTGTATTTTATTTTAGGGTAATTTGACATACCCATTATTAAAAATAAAAATAAATATGTATAGTCACGGAATTATTTTACACAGTACAAAAAACTTTAGCTTACTCTTAAAACCTTGTAGTTTCCTCATACTTGGTAGTTAACGTGTTTCACACGCGACATAATATTATAATATGCCATTAAATATTTATGAAATATCGAGTCATTTTGATTTTACACCTGCAGATAATTTCAATAAGTAATGAATCATTTCAAATTAAGTATGAGATGTATAGTTCACAATTCATAGGATAAACATGAAAATGTAAAGAGTATTTTCATTTAATTTTATTATTATATTTAAATTAAATTATTATATTTAATTTAAACACGGGTGAAATTAGTTTACCTTTTTATCGTATCGCAAAAATATTTTAATTCAGTACTATTTTCAGGTACGGCTTAGTGACTTGTGTTTGAAAACGGGAATCAATTTGTGTCAGAATGGAATCGAGGCTAGTAGCTCTAACCACAAGATTATCCCGACTGTTTGAATTGATGATTTTTTCAAACATCTTTAAGCCATATATAATATTTGGACTGTAGAGCGTTAAAGCAATTGGTGATAACTTTTCAAAAGTACATAGTTGAATAAATAAATGCATCTTACCAAACGAGTATTTATGAATATTTAGGTTCCGCCTATTAAAAATGCAATAAAATTTTATTAGCTTTTGCATTATTTGGTATACAACGATTTCCGACCAAAATTTGTAATGTATTCTTTTTGCTTCGCGTGATGGTTTTCTTTAATAGATTTACATATTTCCTAGATTCGAAAATGCTAACTTTAAGTTACCATAATAATTATCGAACATTAACGAAGATTTATTTACCAATAAACATTCAAGACACGTAAAATGATTATTTTTTATACAAGGAAAACATTGTTAAACCTCGGAATATCTAATGAACTCGTATTATTAAAAGTCGTGTCTCCTACCTTGTGATTTCTGTCACTAAATTAACATACCTAGTCATCGACGAGCATCCTAATCTGACCATTATGTCATTATTCCACGACATCGTCTTATTTACCGACAACCAGTTTTTTTATTGGTTGAGTAAACAAGGCTGTCACCTGACATGTTGACATCCTTCTTGTGTTTACAAACATGTTTATAAGATTCGACCGTTGAATTTTATAAAATTTCAGGAAAATATATTTAATTTAATTTCAAGAATGTATTGTATATAGCAACTGTAGGTCAAGCACGAAACCCACGTTCAAATTCACTAATAATGGAATATCAGAAAATATAAACACGTTTTAAGTATCCATTTATTATTTACGATTACATTAGTCTTTTTCCTCGATTGTACTTGGCCATAAACGGATTTTTGAATATATAAGCCGGTTTTATGAAGATAGTAAAAAATGATTATAAATTTTATAAATTAGTGGGTATTCTTGCTGCTCTATTAATTAACATTTGACATACTTTTAATTTGATAAAACCCATAAGGATTACAAAACCAATAAATTTATAATTTTTTGATTTAAAAAAATGTGAAAAAATATACATCTACAAACATATATTTTTTCACATTAAAACGGTTCCCATTTTCTTTCATGTTCAACTATATATGGTATACCTTTACCTCTGTTATTAATGAACTTTTCATTTTAAAACTCTTAATGAAAGACAAACAGATTTATGTTGAAATTGTTTGACTTAAACTATACATGTAAAATGGACTGTGAAGTGATTGAAAGCGTAGATAGTGAATATTTTCAGACAAAAATAATGATTTTTAAAGGTGTTTAATAAAATAAAAACAGTGATTTTTGTCAGACCGGTTTCCGATGTTCACTGATTGTAATGTTATGTGGCAAAATTGTGAGAATATGTTTTTTTCCAGGCTGTATAACCGATTCAGTGATGATGGCGGTGTAGCTGGCTTGGGAATATCCGGAACGTCTACAGGAGGCAATGGCGTCTTCTCAGGATCTTCTTCAACGGTGGACTCTGATGGAAAAGTTCACTTCTCAACGCATACTGGCAAATTCTAGGCCGTATAGCTATTTGTGCCCTTTCACGATGTGCCAACACTACATTTCCAGCTACTTGATTAGTTAAGTTACCTTAATTCATATAAAAAAATGAAAAAATTCAATGGCAATGCAAGTTTAACACGAATATCAGAATATTAATACTTAATACATTTATTTTAACGCTTTGTTGATTATCATTTTATGTATTATTTTTAACAAAAGCAATGACATAAACAGTTTGGTATAGATTTGGTATATTTTCTTATATAATCAGATTTACATCATTTAAAGGGCGGTGTTTTCGTAAAAAAAAGTGATAAAATTAATTATATTTATTTGTAACAAACCAAATGTAGGATTTACGAATATGATAATTATTATGTTAAGATAAATTAAGTATAATTTTTGTATCGCTGTAAAGCAGTGATCATATTTTGGTGAATAATTTTCTGGGTAATCTTATTTTTTACTTTTTACATAAATAAACGATTACAGCGACCGACGTGTCTTTTATTTTCCCTTTTTTATTTAAAATAATTTGAAAAAAGTACATATGTCCGCCTCCGTAGTGTAATGGTCAGCACGCTCGGCTACCGTTCTGGAGGTCCCGGGTTCGATTCCCAAGGGGGGTAAAACTAAATATAAGTGATTTTTTCACTGTAATATTTATTCAATATTACCATGGACTGGTACCTGAAGCGGAGGGCTGATCACCTTTCCTTCATAAGTAAAAACGATCATGATAACACTGCGTTTATAAGACACAGTGCCCTATGCACCATTGGGGTACGGATAAGGGTTTTATTATTATTATTACATATTAATATACATATCTTATTATATGTTGCTTCTGTTGTTCCGTGGGACATATCTTAATAAAAAATGTATATGTATTTTTAATTTAAAGTATGTACAGAGTAAAAAAAAACGTACACTCTGTAGTATAATGGTAAGCGCGTTTAGTTACAGTGCTGGAGACCCCACGTTCATATTCCGTAAATGCTAGTGATTTTTCGCTATTTTTTTTTACCTTCAGGTAAAATTCGCGTGAATGAAAAAAATGGTGCGCTGAAGCGCACCATTTTTATATGAGAGTTGCATTTATTATTTACCTTGCTTATTATGTACAAGGTTTATAGATCAATAAGTGGATTTTTGTTTCTTCTCACTAGTTATAAGCACACCTTGCCTTTATGAAAGTAACGATATAGATAACACTGCGTTAATACGATACAGTGATTTATGCACCATTGTACCCACGAGGGTTAATAGAAGGAAGAGAAAAAATATTATTTGGACAATTATTTTCTATAATTCGGGATAAAAATCCAATAAATAAATAAAATCAACATTTTAAGTTGCAAGTATAAAGTACAATATATTTTTAAGAATAATTTATGTTTGGTAATTTGAATGTCATTTTGAATCAAGTACTATTTTGTGGTTCTTCTTTCGGTTGAGCTCTGAATTGCAGTCCGTCAGGGAGCTCTAGCGGGGGTCGCAGCTCGTTAGGGTTGGGGTAAGAATAACCCTCCCCTTCTTGCGGAGCTGGTGTGGGGGCTGGAGCTGCCTCCACCACCACCGTGTCTCCAATGCTGCTGACTCCTGGCTGCTGAGTGTTCACCAAACCGTTGTCGCTTCCTGTGTAGACGGAAACAGCCGGAACAGCTTGCTCGATGCGCTGGTAGTTGTAATTGGGAAACAGCCCACTTAAGAATGGAAACTTGTTAGGGTAGTTACCAGGGTATTGGGGATATTGAGTAGTTCCACCTGGATATCCGATCGAATTCGTTCCATGGTTGTTCGGATACTGTCCAGTAAAAACGCCGGCAATTTTATTGAAAAGTGGCCACAGAAGTCTCTCAGACGGTAAAACTCTATTGATATTCCCATTAATGTTTTGATATCCGTTTGTATTTTGAGGAACGTAGAAAGGTCTTGGTGGTATGTACCCGTTATCTGGAACCGGGTAAGGTCTCTGTATGATGAACGGGTACGCGGGTCTTGTTTGTACTGTCACCACGTCCGGGATAACTGGTTCCGGGTCTCTGTAGACAGGACGAGTGGATATTCCCGGTCGGGGGTAGTCGTATCCCTGAGAGTTGTCCTGCTGCGGCCAGTAGGCAGGCGCCGGTCTGGTCTGCACCCCGGGGTTAGAGTAAAACAGCTCTGATACATCCCTCGGAACTCGCAGGTGCCCGCATTGTGCTGCAAAAAGTACAAAAATAAGGTTTACCCTTTATTTTATTTTATTTGGAAATTTAACAGAACAGTTACGTAAATACATTTACATTAAAGAGTAACAAAAAAGAGGTATTCAACATTTACCATTTACAAAATTTCACATATATCATTAAATATAAATACCTGGAAAAGGGGCGGGAGGGAGAAAAAAGGGAAAAGGGGATGATCAAATCTCAAATCCAAGACAAATTATGGAAAAATTGGGACATATATAAGTTCAAATGACAAACATAAGTTGTTAAAAGCGAGTGTTTTTGCCTAGAATTTTCACTCATGAATTACATGAAATTATAGTAACTTTAAACATAAAGAGTAAATCCACTCACAAGTAGGCATAGGCTATGAAACTAATAAAGTTGAAGCCTGAGTAGGGACATGATAAACGGTGTTGCATAAGCCGTAGCTAGATTTCAGAGTCACTTAGAAGTTAGGTAATTAAAAAAAAAGTTGTTAAATAATGATTTTGACATCTCAACATAGATGAAGAAGAATATGGAAATGTAGTTATTTACAGGGCTTTTATAATTTTATAATAGGCTGGTTGAATAATCACTTTACACACGTGTAACATTCACCATTCTATCCATGATTGACAATCACACTACTTAAGTTTTTGGAACTACTACATATATACTCAAAATTTAAGAAACCCAGATTTGTGTACAAGGACTTGGACACACCCATAAATATTGTGAATAATTTTATCGTTTGTTAAAAAAATGTTTAACAGCTTATTAGTTGTGGTTGTTAAAAGTATAAATAATGTAAAAATAAAAAATGTATTGGGTCCATTTTACAAAAGTATTTAACGATTGATTTTTAACTTTTTAAAGAAAAACTGTCATCGAACGCATCTGTATAATATGACTCGTCATCAATCTGTCATTGTTCATTAGATCATTATCAAATGATTTCTTATAGGTATCACGTGTGTTTCTCATTTTTAGGAAGCAAAACGATGCTTTTGTTTACCTAATTTTAGTAAGTAATAGAAAAAATAGAATAATAAAATCCAACTGTTAATCAGCATGGAAAAATCATAAGTATAATCCATAGGGTTATCAAATTTCTACATTTTCTTTTCTAGATTTCTATCTCTTCGGACAATTTTTAACCGTTCCTTTTTTGCATGAATTTTTGGTGAAACGGTCAAACTTTAAACATGTTAAAAAAATGCAGGCATATAAAATATAACTAACTAACCACCACGCCACTTCCCCGCAGGGGTAGGCAGAGAGGATAGACGCCACACCACTCTATCTTTGCTAACAATCTTCGCCTCTTCAACATTCATGCATCCTGACTTATCCAGCTTTCAAATATTTAAAATATTTTTTCATATGAAATATCTTAAATTTATTGTCTATAGCGACATCTGTGATAACTCCTCTGTAACTACAGACTCAATAGTTGATCACTTGGTTGACTTCATAGTTGATCTTTAAAACTGTTACGTTGACCTTCTCTAGTCTTTGGGTGCTTTTATTTATATAAATTTATCTTTATCTTACACCTTAAACACGCCCAATGATGCATCCTTATGCACTAAGTTCTTTCACTGCATCACATTGACGTAATATTATGCAGTGAAATTTGGTAATTAATCTTACGAAGCCAAGTTCAGGCAGCGCGATGATATAAATAAATAACAACATTTTGAGAGTGTCCAAATACTTGTTCACAAATCTGTATTATATTCAATTATAGAAGTTTTTTTGACATCTCATCAAAGATGAAGAAGAATATGGAAGTCTGGGCATTTACGGGGTTGACAACCATCATAGGCTTGTTTAAGTGATCACTTTACACACGTGTAACATTCACCAATTCTACCCATTATTGATAACTACACTACTCAAATTCTCGGAAGTTCTATAAGTATATGTATATATAATATTAAGCAATTTTGAAACATTGTTCTTGAATCACTAGAACTTCACTAGAGATATCTATTGGTGAGATGAAAATGCCCAGACTTCCATATTCTTCTTTATCTTTGATGAGATGTCAAAAAAAAAAAAAAAATAACAATATAAAATTTATTTTAATTTAAAAAAAGCCACCCCCACCCCTGGGTATTAGATTAAATGGTAGAATGGACAAACGTATAACGTTTTCTAAGCATCACATATAAACTAAGTCTGTCTCTAAACCAATGTGTTGTTCAAAGGATATAGGTGCCGATGTGTAGTTAGGTAGACGCTCGACTGCATAACTGGCGCCGTGAGTTCGATTCCCGCTAATTTATTGTAATTGGCGGGAGTATTGATGAATTCTGGAAATAATAATATTCACTTGGTCTTGGTGTTCATGATATATATTCCACAAACATCATAAACACCAGGATATGTTCTTCTAACCCTTTCTGCACTCAATGGTGCATAGGGCACTGCATCAAACGAAGCAGTGTTATCTTGATCGTTACTTACATGGAGGCAACGTGATCACTCCTGCGCTTCAGGGACTAGTCCAGGGTAATATTAAATAAATATGATAGTGTAAGATCAGTAATATTTATTTTCACCCCCCCCCTTACTGGGAATTGAACTCGGGACCTCCAGCACGATAGCTATAAATACGCTAACCATTATCTCCGTGGGGAGGCGGAGAAGATATACAAGGCAAAATAATTGTCATGAATTTTATTTTTATGTGTTTTAAAAATAAAAATATACAACTTATTACAACCCTTAAAAATCAGAGTTTGATTTTAATATTTAATATATAAATTATGGAGTTCTACAAATGAAACGCCAAATCAGTAAATAATATCTATCGATTTCATATAAAAATGTAATTATCGAAACATGAAAATATTTTTTGTAAATAAATGGTTAGTGACACTTTCTCTAAGTACTTAATTAAGCAAGCCTTCTAATATTCACAAAAGCACAAACACTAAAACTCTTCACAAAGGTAAACAAACCTACATACCTGCAGTGGCAAAAAGCGCTAACAGGTAAAAGCTTTTCATGACTGTACAAAGGAGCCCTAAGCTCGTTCACTAAGCTTTCACACAACCGATACTGATCATCACCAGCACCTCCATTAGGTTATATAGAATCGGGATATTTGCTTTGCAGAAGAAATCCTTGAGGCAGTATGCATTGTTTATCTAGTAAAGGATTGACAAATTAAATTTTAACTATCCGACCGGTTGTTTGCTCCACCGCAAGTCTTCCGAGATAAGATTTGGGTACTGAAAATAAATGTCAACTTCAAACTAAATAGAGTGAAGTTTGTTTTCTCACTGGGCTTGTCACGTGTTATTGGCCAACGTGAGTCAATAGGGAAGTGAGTAATTTCGGCACCGGCGGTAATAGGCATGGGAAAACTTACAACGACTAACACCTCCTGTAAACAATGTTTGTTTCGTAATGCGAGTTGTAACACTGGAATTGTGCCTAATTCAATAATGTAATGAAGGACATATCGCTCACTCCTTTCAAGAACGTCATAAATAAAAAAACTTGATTTTTCAGGAGAACGTTTTTAATGTTTAAAAATACAATACAATGTATTATAAATAAATATCAAGCCAGTATTGAACTATTTACTGTACAACGGATATTTTTAGGTAAAGCTTGAACGTTTTTTCTCATTTTGAAAAATATTAATTTTATTTAAAAAATAATTAAACTATACATTTTCTTCAAAATGCAAAAAACAACTCTTTCTGCCCTGTAGCGGGTATATATAAAGTTAAAAATATACCTCTTTTACTGGGATATAGTACATTTTCTGGACATTCAGAAAACATGCACAACAAAAAATTGACGATTTTTGATTTATGACGTTCTTGAAAGGAGTGAGCGATATACAGGGAACCTCGAAACATTTTTGACCTGTTTCTTTTTGACATTGGGTAAACTAATATCTAATTAACACAGGTCTAAAGTGTCAACGCGTTTTTCTTTCGACCTGCGTACTGTATCAAGTAACCATATTTGAAGATTGGACCGCGTTTGCAAGCTTTGCTCTTTGTAAGTTACTTATCGAGAGGGATGCACATGTAAAAATTTACACAACAAAGATTCGTTGTATTTAATTTGTTGATTGTAACAAGAGTAACATTATTAAACGTAATTAACAAGTATGCCTATGAAAATCTTTCATTCCTGCTTAGGAGTAAAAACATATAACCTTAAAATATTGAATGTAAATAAAAGCTATCTGCCAGAACAATTAGCTTTATTCTAATTTATAAAAGTAACCTATAAACACAATTACCACAAAGGTTTTTAAAAAATCTTCAGACCCCGATCTCCCCTTTTATAAGAAGTTATTTAAACCGTGGGATATTACTAAGCCTTGAGAAGGATGCTTCTTAAGTGAATACTAATTATATGTGTATATAAACAATATTTATATATATATATATATATATATATATATATATATATATATATATATATATATATATATATATATATATATATATATATATATATATGTATGTATATATATACATATATATATTTATATACATATATATACATTTATATATATATATATATATATATATATATATATATATATATATATATAATCAATATGAAATTACAGAAAATTATATATATATATATATATATATATATATATATATATATATATGTATGTATATATATACATATATATATTTATATACATATATATACATTTATATATATATATATATATATATATATATATATATATATATATATATATATATAAATATATATATATATATATATACGTACATGCATATGTATATTTTATTTTTAATTTAATTTAATTTTTTTAAAGGAGAGTTCAGCAAATATATAAAAAATTAAGCGAGTTAGTTCCCTTGAAATTCGTGATATGTTAATATAGCAATAAATATATATATATATATATATATATATATATATATATATATATATATATATATATATATATATATATATATATATATTTTTTTTTTTACATATTTTATCATAATAATCAACATAGTTACATATTTTTATAATAATTATTATTTTTATTTTTTACGTGCTACCTCACTAAGAGAGCAGATTGCTCGTGTTTAGAGAGGGAGTTAGCTTACAGGGTTTGTATATATAAATAAGAATTATTAAATGGTAATCAAACGGGAGTTTGCCTTAAATGTTTTTGTAAGTCATTTTTGAAAGATTTTAAATTGATTATATTTTTTATTCTTTCAGGTAGTTTATTAAAATGTTTTATTCCTATAAAAGAATAGTGGTTTTGAGCTGCACTCGTATTATATTTTGGGGTCTTTTATATTTTAAACTCATACATATTTCTTACTGTAGGTATTCATTTTAATATACATACTTATCAATTATTAACTATGTATCAACTAAGATATTCCAGGATGCAAAGATGCCTTCATAGGCGAAAGTTCTCGAAAAAACCAAATATTTTTATCAGATGCATTTGGTAAAAAAATTAATACTATGTAATTACATTCCACATAGTGCGTAGTATGTTGTAAACCTGAAGATTATCCCTTTGTAATTACAAGTATGCATACAAAAACATCAACAAAAAACGATTATTATCATTCTCAATAACTTTTTATGTAACTTGATATAACAATTGTTTTATTTATATTATTAACAATTAATCAGCTATTTCCTGTAACTATAAAATAAGATGAATAGAAAATGTCTTTGATGTAATTTATTCACTTTACTTCGTCATTCGGAACAGGATATAAAGAGACTATACACTATACACTGTACTCTCGATTCTCATACAAACATCACAGACAGATCATTATCTTGATAAAATACCCAATTCGTGAAAATGTAAAATATGAGTAGATGATACACCTAACGTAGGTGTATCATACACTCGCAAATAGACTGGACTATCGTGACATATTTTTGCAAATGATTCCGATTTCCGTTTATAATTATTACGATTTTAAAGCTTTGATTTAGTTTGAAGCATTGATCTATCGTCCAAAATAATCATGATTTCGAAAATTTTTCTTTTGTTGAATACACCTAAAATAATATATGCCAGACTTTTACGTAAAGATCAAAAGTAGACCCAGGTTTGTCAGCCTACTTATATCGTTTCACAGTCGATGATAAATTAATATGGAATAATATTGTTTATATAATATAATTATAATAATGATGCTTAATCATTATAAATATCTGGTGAATGAATGAATGACTTCAACCAGCCTATGGCGGTTGTAAGCCCCGTAAATGCCCAGACTTCCATATTCTTTTTTTTTTTTATGTATTAATTTTAAATCAAACACAGATTTTTTGAGTCTACTAAGTTGTATTTTATTAACAAAAAACACATAAAAAATTATATTGTGACAAGTGTTTCGCCTTGTTAGGGCATTATCAAACGAATGTGACATTCGTTTGATAATGCCCTAACAAGGCGAAACAATTGTCACAATATAATTTTTTATGTGTTTTTTGTTAATAAAATACAACTTAGTAGACTCAAAAAATCTGTGTTTGATTTAAAATTAATACATAAATTAAAATGGAGTTCTACAAATTAAACGCCAATTCGATAAATTCCATATTCTTCTTCATCTATGTTGGGATGTCAAAAATAATATAATGTTTTGTTTAGGTATATTTATTTATTTGTCATTACACGATGATTTAAATATAAAAATAAAATACTTGGTTATCATTTTCATGACCACTTTCGAGTTTATTAACACGACTAGTTTCGAGAGTTACAGATTTTCTCACCTATAGATGAACATACAAACTGTTTGTAGCAGTGTTTGTTCGCAAATCTATAAGCAGAATAATATAATTGTTTTAGAAGGCGTAATTGACATTAGAAAATAAATAAAACTACATTTTGACTAACAACTTTAGACAACATTTTGAGTGTGTCCAAATACTTGTTCACAAATCTGGATTATCTCCGATTATAGGAGTTATTTTTCATATTATTTTTTGACATCTCATCAAAGATGAAGAAAAATATGGAAGACCCAGACTTCCATATTCTTCATCATCTTCGATGAGATGTCAAAAATAATATAACTTTTGACCATTCAATACTTATGCTCCAAAATTTCATATTTGTTTATACATAGAAATTCCTCATGCTAATAAAAAAATTGATTTCCCTCCTTTTTATTTTATATTACAATAATAAAGTATAACGAAAACACTAAAATAGAAGCCAGGGTATTTTTTCATTAGTAAATATACAACATATTGCTAATTCGAAGCATTTTTTAACACTTGAAAAAGTATGATTATCTGAAAAAAATGATTTCAGTGACCACCCCTTCTGTATCGTACCATTTGTTATACAAATTTAACATGAATGAACACGCTCTTTTAAAGAAACTCATCTTTATGCATTATATCCAATTTATTATTTAAGAATAGTCAGTACAATTGCATTCATTACTATAAACTGAATCATTTTATCTTATAACTAAAGGTTAATTAATGTATTTTTCATAATAATGTGTTGTTATATGGGCAATAAATATGAAATGTCGTTTCCGGTGAATGCAAATATTGTCTAGGCTCTAGGCGGTAGGAACCAAGACTTAACCCTTACTATATCAATGTGTACTATTAATTATACAAATTGCGATAGTTTTGTTTGAACTTAAGGTTTGTTTTGAGTCTGATAATTTCCTTGTATTTGAATGCTTTACATT